>NC_069500.1:1094957498-1095049634 GCF_027579735.1 Bombina bombina
GAAGGGAAAGCATTGCACTACTGACAGGAAGCTGAAAAAGATAATTTATGTAAGAACTTACCTGCTAAATTAATCTCTTTCATATTGGCAAGAGTCCATGAGCTAGTGACGTATGGGATATACAATCCTACCAGGAGGGGCAGAGATTCCCAAACCTCAAAATGCCTATAAATACACCCCTCACCACACCCACAATTCAGTTTAACGAATAGCCAAGTAGTGGAGTGATAAAGAAAGGAGTAAAAAGCATCAACAAAGGAATTTGGAAATAATTGTGCTTTATACAAAAAAATCATTACCACCATAAAAAAGGGTGGGCCTTATAGACTCTTACCAATATGAAAGAAATGAATTTATCAGTTAAGTTCTTGCATAAAGTATGTTTTCTTTCATGTAATTGGCAAGAGTCCATGAGCTAGTGACATATGGGATAGCAATATCCAAGAAGTGCAACTCCACGCAAGAGTCACTAGAGAGGGAGTGATAAAAATAAGAACAGCCATTTCGCTGAACAATACAATACATCCGCAACCCGAATATAAGTTAATTCTCATAAATAAAAGGAAAAACTTAAATTCTAAGAAGAAGAATCAAACTGAAACAGCTGCCTGAAGAACTTTTCTACCAAAAAATGCTTCCGAAGTAGCAAATACATCAAAATGGTAGAATTTAGTAAATGTATGCAAATAAGACCAAGTTGCTGCTTTGCAAATCAGATCAACTGAAGCTTCATTCTTAAAAGCCCAAGAAGTGGAAACTGATCTAGTAGAATGAGCTGTAATTCTGAGGCGGGCTTTACCCGACTCCAAATAAGCTTGATGAATCAAAAGCTTTAACCACGATGCCAAAGAAACGGCAGAAGCCTTCTGACCTTTCCTGGAACCAGAAAAGTTAACAAATAGACTAGAAGTCTTCCTGAAATCTTTAGTAGCTTCAACATAATATTTCAAAGCTCTCACCACATCCAAAGAATGTAAAGATCTCTCCAAACAATTTGTAGGATTAGGACACAAAGAAGGGACAACCATTTCTCTATTAATGTTGTTAGAATTCACAACCTTAGGTAAGAATTTAAATGAAGTCCGCAAAACCGCCTTATCCTGATGAAAAATCAGAAAAGGAGATTCACATGAGAGAGCAGATAATTCAGAAACTCTTCTAGCAGAAGAGATGGCCAAAAGGAACAACACTTTCCAAGAAAGTAGTTTAATGTCTAAAGAATGCATAGCCTTAAATGGAGGAGCCTGTAAAGCCTTCAACACCAAATTAAGACTCCAAGGAGGAGAGATTTATTTAATGACAGGCTTGATATGAACCAAAGCCTGTACAAAAACATAATTTATGTAAGAACTTACCTGATAAATTTATTTCTTTCATATTAGCAAGAGTCCATGAGCTAGTGACGTATGGGATATACATTCCTACCAGGAGGGGCAAAGTTTCCCAAACCTTAAAATGCCTATAAATACACCCCTCACCACACCCACAATTCAGTTTAACGAATAGCCAAGAAGTGGGGTGATAAGAAAAAAGTGCGAAAGCATATAAAATAAGGAATTGGAATAACTGTGCTTTATACAAAAAAATCATAACCACCACAAAAAAGGGCGGGCCTCATGGACTCTTGCTAATATGAAAGAAATGAATTTATCAGGTAAGTTCTTACATAAATTATGTTTTCTTTCATGTAATTAGCAAGAGTCCATGAGCTAGTGACGTATGGGATAATGACTACCCAAGATGTGGATCTTTCCACGCAAGAGTCACTAGAGAGGGAGGGATAAAATAAAGACAGCCAATTCCTGCTGAAAATAATCCACACCCAAAATAAAGTTTAATGAAAAACATAAACAGAAGATTCAAACTGAAACCGCTGCCTGAAGTACTTTTCTACCAAAAACTGCTTCAGAAGAAGAAAATACATCAAAATGGTAGAATTTAGTAAAAGTATGCAAAGAGGACCAAGTTGCTGCTTTGCAAATCTGATCAACCGAAGCTTCATTCCTAAACGCCCAGGAAGTAGAAACTGACCTAGTAGAATGAACTGTAATCCTTCGAGGCGGAGTTTTACCCAACTCGACATAGGCATGATGAATTAAAAGATTTCAACCAAGATGCCAAAGAAATGGCAGAAGCTTTCTGGCCTTTTCTAGAACCGGAAAAGATAACAAATAGACTAGAAGTCTTTCGGAAAGACTTAGTAGCTTCAACATAATATTTCAAAGCTCTAACAACATCCAAAGAATGCAACGATTTCTCCTTAGAATTCGTAGGATTAGGACATAATGAGGGAACTACAATTTCTCTACTAATGTTGTTGGAATTCACAACCTTAGGTAAAAATTCAAAAGAGGTTCGCAACACCGCCTTATCCTGATGAAAAATCAGAAAAGGAGACTCACAAGAAAGAGCGGATAATTCAGAGACTCTTCTGGCAGAAGAGATCGCCAAAAGGAACAAAACTTTCCAAGAAAGTAATTTAATGTCCAATGAATGCATGGGTTCAAAAGGAGGAGCTTGAAGAGCCCCCAGAACCAAATTCAAACTCCAAGGAGGAGAAATTGACTTAATGACAGGTTTTATACGAACCAAAGCTTGTACAAAACAATGAATATCAGGAAGATTAGCAATCTTTCTGTGAAAAAGAACAGAAAGAGCAGAGATTTGTCCTTTCAAAGAACTTGCGGATAAACCTTTATCTAAACCATCCTGAAGAAACTGTAAAATTCTCGGAATTCTAAAAGAATGCCAAGAAAAATGATGAGAAAGACACCAAGAAATATAAGTCTTCCAGACTCTATAATATATCTCTCTGGATACAGATTTACGAGCCTGTAACATAGTATTAATCACAGAGTCAGAGAAACCTCTATGACCAAGAATCAAGCGTTCAATCTCCATACCTTTAAATTTAAGGATTTGAGATCCTGATGGAAAAAAGGACCTTGCAACAGAAGGTCTGGTCTTAGCGGAAGAGTCCACGGATGGCAAGAGGCCATCCGGACAAGATCCGCATACCAAAACCTGTGAGGCCATGCCGGAGCTACCAGCAGAACAAACGAGCATTCCTTCAGAATCTTGGAGATTACTCTTGGAAGGAGAACTAGAGGCGGAAAGATATAGGCAGGATGATACTTCCAAGGAAGTGATAATGCACCCACTGCTTCCGCCTGAGGATCCCGGGATCTGGACAGATACCTGGGAAGTTTCTTGTTTAGATGAGACGCCATCAGATCTATTTCTGGAAGCTCCCACATTTGAACAATCTGAAGACATACCTCTGGGTGAAGAGACCATTCGCCCGGATGCAACGTTTGGCGACTGAGATAATCCGCTTCCCAATTGTCTATACCTGGGATATGAACCGCAGAGATTAGACAGGAGCTGGATTCCGCCCAAACCAGAATTCGAGATACTTCTTTCATAGCCAGAGGACTGTGAGTCCCTCCTTGATGATTGATGTATGCCACAGTTGTGACATTGTCTGTCTGAAAACAAATGAACGATTCTCTCTTCAGAAGAGGCCAAGACTGAAGAGCTCTGAAAATTGCACGGAGTTCCAAAATATTGATCGGTAATCTCACCTCCTGAGATTCCCAAACTCCTTGTGCCGTCAGAGATCCCCACACAGCTCCCCAACCTGTAAGACTTGCATCTGTTGAAATTACAGTCCAGGTCGGAAGAACAAAAGAAGCCCCCTGAATTAAACGATGGTAATCTGTCCACCACGTTAGAGAGTGTCGTACAATCGGTTTTAAAGATATTAATTGAGATATCTTTGTGTAATCCCTGCACCATTGATTCAGCATACAGAGCTGAAGAGGTCGCATGTGAAAACGAGCAAAGGGGATCGCGTCCGATGCAGCAGTCATAAGACCTAGAATTTCCATGCATAAGGCTACCGAAGGGAATGATTGTGACTGAAGGTTTCGACAAGCTGAAATCAATTTTAGACGTCTCTTGTCTGTCAAAGACAGAGTCATGGACACTGAATCTATCTGGAAACCCAGAAAGGTTACCCTTGTCTGAGGAATCAATGAACTTTTTAGTAAATTGATCCTCCAACCATGATCTTGAAGAAACAACACAAGTCGATTTGTATGAGATTCTGCTAAATGTAAAGACTGAGCAAGTACCAAGATATTGTCCAAATAAGGAAATACCACAATACACTGTTCTCTGATTAAAGACAGAAGGGCACCGAGAACCTTTGTAAAAATTCTTGGAGCTGTAGCTAGGCCAAACGGCAGAGCCACAAACTGGTAATGCTTGTCCAGAAAAGAGAATCTCATGAACTGATAATGATCTGGATGAATCGGAATATGCAGATATGCATCCTGTAAATCTATTGTGGACATATAATGCCCTTGTTGAACAAAAGGCAAGATAGTCCTTACAGTTACCATTTTGAACGTTGGTATCCTTACATAACGATTCAATATTTTTAGATCCAGAACTGGTCTGAAGGAATTCTCCTTCTTTGGTACAATGAAGAGATTCAAATAAAACCCCAGCCCCTGTTCCAGAACTGGAACTGGCATAATTACTCCAGCCAACTCTAGATCTGAAACACATTTCAGAAATGCTTGAGCTTTCACTGGATTTACTGGGACACGGGAAAGAAAAAATCTCTTTGCAGGAGGTCTTATCTTGAAACCAATTCTGTACCCTTCTGAAACAATGTTCTGAATCCAAAGATTGTGAACAGAATTGATCCAAATTTCTTTGAAAAAACGTAACCTGCCCCCTACCAGCTGGGCTGGAATGAGGGCCGCACTTTATGTGGACTTAGAAGCTGGCTTTGCTTTTCTAGAAGGCTTGGATTTATTCCAGACTGGAGATGGTTTCCAAACTGAAACTGCTCCTGAGGATGAAGGATCAGGTTTTTGTTCTTTGTTGAAACGAAAGGAACGAAAACGATTATTAGCCCTGTTTTTACCCTTAGATTTTTTATCCTGTGGTAAAAAACATAATTTATGCTTACCTGATAAATTTATTTCTCTTGTAGTGTATCCAGTCCACGGATCATCCATTACTTATGGGATATTAACTCCTCCCCAACAGGAAGTGCAAGAGGATTCACCCAGCAGAGCTGCTATATAGCTCCTCCCCTAACTGCCATTACCAGTCATTCGACCGAAAACATGCAGAGAAAGGAAAACCATAGGGTGCAGTGGTGACTGTAGTTTAATGGAAAAATTACCTGCCTTAAAGTGACAGGGCGGGCCGTGGACTGGATACACTACAAGAGAAATAAATTTATCAGGTAAGCATAAATTATGTTTTCTCTTGTTAAGTGTATCCAGTCCACGGATCATCCATTACTTATGGGATACCAATACCAAAGCTAAAGTACACGGATGACGGGAGGGACAGGCAGGCTCTTTATACGGAAGGAACCACTGCCTGAAGAACCTTTCTCCCAAAAACAGCCTCCGAAGAAGCAAAAGTGTCAAATTTGTAAAATTTGGAAAAAGTATGAAGAGAAGACCAAGTTGCAGCCTTGCAAATCTGTTCAACAGAAGCCTCATTCTTAAAGGCCCAAGTGGAAGCCACAGCTCTAGTAGAATGTGCAGTAATTCTTTCAGGAGGCTGCTGTCCAGCAGTCTCATAGGCTAACCGTATTATGCTACGAAGCCAAAAGGAGAGAGAGGTAGCCGAAGCTTTTAGACCTCTCCTCTGACCAGAATAAACGACAAACAGGGAAGACGTTTGTCGAAAATCCTTAGTTGCCTGTAGATAAAATTTCAGGGCACAGACTACATCTAGATTGTGTAGCAGACGTTCCTTTTTCGAAGAAGGATTAGGACACAAAGATGGAACCACAATCTCTTGATTGATATTCCTGTTAGTGACCACCTTAGGTAGGAACCCAGGTTTAGTACGCAGAACTACCTTGTCTGAATGAAAAATCAGATAAGGAGAATCACAATGTAAGGCAGATAACTCAGAGACTCTTCGAGCCGAGGAAATCGCCATTAAAAACAGAACTTTCCAAGATAACAACTTGATATCAATGGAATGAAGGGGTTCAAACGGAACGCCCTATAAAACATTAAGAACTAAGTTCAAACTCCATGGTGGAGCAACAGTTTTAAACACAGGCTTGATCCTAGCTAAAGCCTGACAAAAAGCTTGAACGTCCGGAACTTCTGACAGACGTTTGAGTAAAAGAATGGACAGAGCTGAAATCTGTCCCTTTAAGGAACTAGCGGATAAACCCTTTTCTAAACCTTCTTGTAGAAAAGACAATATCCTCGGAATCCTAACCTTACTCCATGAGTAACTCTTGGATTCGCACCAATATAAGTATTTGCGCCATATCTTATGGTAAATCTTTCTGGTAACAGGCTTCCTAGCCTGTATTAAGGTATCAATAACTGACTCAGAAAACCCACGTTTTGATAAAATCAAGCGTTCAATTTCCAAGCAGTCAGCTTCAGAGAAATTAGATTTTGATGTTTGAAGGGACCCTGGATCAGAAGGTCCTGTTTCAGAGGTAGCGACCAAGGTGGACAGGATGACATGTCCACTAGATCTGCATACCAAGTCCTGCGTGGCCATGCAGGCGCTATTAGAATCACTGATGCTCTCTCCTGTTTGATTCTGGCAATCAATCGAGGAAGCATCGGGAAGGGTGGAAACACATAAGCCATCCCGAAGGTCCAAGGTGCTGTCAAAGCATCTATCAGAACCGCTCCCGGATCCCTGGATCTGGACCCGTAACGAGGAAGCTTGGCGTTCTGTCGAGACGCCATGAGATCTATCTCTGGTTTGCCCCAACGTCGAAGTATTTGGGCAAAGACCTCCGGATGAAGTTCCCACTCCCCCGGATGAAAAGTCTGACGACTTAAGAAATCCGCCTCCCAGTTCTCCACTCCCGGGATGTGGATTGCTGACAGGTGGCAAGAGTGAGACTCTGCCCAGCGAATTATCTTTGATACTTCCATCATTGCTAGGGAGCTTCTTGTCCCTCCCTGATGGTTGATGTAAGCTACAGTCGTGATGTTGTCCGACTGAAACCTGATGAACCCCCGAGTTGTTAACTGGGGCCAAGCCAGAAGGGCATTGAGAACTGCTCTCAATTCCAGAATGTTTATTGGTAGGAGACTCTCCTCCTGATTCCATTGTCCCTGAGCCTTCAGAGAATTCCAGACAGCGCCCCAAACTAGTAGGCTGGCGTCTGTTGTTACAATTGTCCAGTCCGGCCTGCTGAATGGCATCCCCCTGGACAGATGTGGCCGAGAAAGCCACCATAGAAGATAATTTCTGGTCTCTTGATCCAGATTCAGAGTAGGGGACAAGTCTGAGTAATCCCCATTCCACTGACTTAGCATGCACAATTGCAGCGGTCTGAGATGTAGGCGTGCAAAGGGTACTATGTCCATTGCTGCTACCATTAAGCCGATCACCTCCATGCATTGAGCTACTGACGGGTGTTGAATGGAATGAAGGACACGGCATGCATTTTGAAGCTTTGTTAACCTGTCTTCTGTCAGGTAAATCTTCATTTCTACAGAATCTATAAGAGTCCCCAAGAAGGGAACTCTTGTGAGTGGAAAGAGAGAACTCTTCTTTTCGTTCACCTTCCATCCATGCGACCTTAGAAATGCCAGTACTAACTCTGTATGAGACTTGGCAGTTTGAAAGCTTGAAGCTTGTATCAGAATGTCGTCTAGGTACGGAGCTACCGCAATTCCTCGCGGTCTTAGTACCGCCAGAAGAGCACCCAGAACCTTTGTGAAGATTCTCGGAGCCGTAGCCAATCCGAATGGAAGAGCTACAAACTGGTAATGCCTGTCTAGGAAGGCAAACCTTAGATACCGGTAATGATCTTTGTGAATCGGTATGTGAAGGTAAGCATCCTTTAAATCCACTGTGGTCATGTACTGACCCTTTTGGATCATGGGTAAAATTGTCCGAATAGTTTCCATTTTGAACGATGGAACTCTTAGGAATTTGTTTAGGATCTTTAAATCCAAGATTGGCCTGAAAGTTCCCTCTTTTTTGGGAACCACAAACAGATTTGAGTAAAACCCTTGTCCTTGTTCCGACCGCGGAACCGGATGGATCACTCCCATTAATAAAAGATCTTGTACGCAGCATAGAAACGCCTCTTTCTTTATTTGGTTTGTTGACAACCTTGACAGATGAAATCTCCCTCTTGGGGGAGAGAATTTGAAGTCTAGAAGGTATCCCTGAGATATGATCTCTAACGCCCAGGGATCCTGGACATCTCTTGCCCAAGCCTGGGCGAAGAGAGAAAGTCTGCCCCCCACTAGATCCGTTCCCGGATCGGGGGCCCTCGATTCATGCTGTCTTAGGGGCAGCAGCAGGTTTCCTGGCCTGCTTGCCCTTGTTCCAGGACTGGTTAGGTCTCCAGCCTTGTCTGTAGCGAGCAACAGCTCCTTCCTGTTTTGGTGCAGAGGAAGTTGATGCTGCTCCTGCTTTGAAATTACGAAAGGAACAAAAATTAGACTGTCTAGCCTTAGGTTTGGCTCTGTCTTGAGGCAGGGCATGGCCTTTACCTCCTGTAATGTCAGCGATAATTTCTTTCAACCCGGGCCCGAATAAGGTCTGCCCTTTGAAAGGTATATTAAGCAATTTAGATTTAGAAGTAATGTCAGCTGACCAGGATTTTAGCCACAGTGCTCTGCGTGCCTGAATGGCGAATCCGGAATTCTTAGCCGTAAGTTTAGTTAAATGTACTACGGCATCTGAAATAAATGAGTTAGCTAACTTAAGGGCTTTAAGCTTGTGTGTAATCTCATCTAATGGAGCTGATTCAAGTGTCTCTTCCAGAGACTCAAACCAAAATGCTGCTGCAGCCGTGACAGGCGCAATGCATGCAAGAGGTTGCAATATAAAACCTTGTTGAACAAACCTTTTCTTAAGGTAACCCTCTAACTTTTTATCCATTGGATCTGAAAAGGCACAGCTATCCTCCACCGGGATAGTGGTACGCTTAGCTAAAGTAGAAACTGCTCCCTCCACCTTAGGGACCGTTTGCCATAAGTCCTGTGTGGTGGCGTCTATTGGAAACATCTTTCTAAATATCGGAGGGGGTGAGAACGGCACACCGGGTCTATCCCACTCCTTAGTAACAATTTCAGTAAGTCTCTTAGGTATAGGAAAAACGTCAGTACTCGCCGGTACTGCAAAATATTTATCCAACCTACACATTTTCTCTGGTATTGCAACTGTGTTACAATCATTCAGAGCCGCTAACACCTCCCCTAGTAATACACGGAGGTTTTCCAGCTTAAATTTAAAATTTGAAATATCTGAATCCAGTTTGTTTGGATCAGAACCGTCACCCGCAGAATGAAGCTCTCCGTCCTCATGTTCTGCAAATTGTGACGCAGTGTCTGACATGGCCCTAATATTATCAGCGCACTCTGTTCTCACCCCAGAGTGATCACGCTTACCTCTTAGTTTTGGTAATTTAGCCAAAAGTTCAGTCATAACAGTAGCCATATCCTGTAATGTGATTTGTAATGGCCGCCCAGATGTACTCAGCGCTACAATATCATGCACCTCCCGAGTGGGAGATGCAGGTACTGACACGTGAGGCGAGTTAGTCGGCATAACTCTCCCCTCGTTGTTTGGTGAAATATGTTCAATTTGTACAGATTGACTTTTATTTAAAGTAGCATCAATACAGTTAGTACATAAATTTCTATTGGGCTCCACTTTGGCTTTAGCACATATAGCACAGATATCTTCCTCTGAATGTTTAACACACTAGCAAATAAACTAGCAACTTGGAAATACTTTTCAAGTAATTTACTATAATATGAAAACGTACTGTGCCTATAAGAAGCACAGAAAAAGTTATGACAGTTGAAAATTAATAAACTGAAAATTAATAAACTGAAAAGTTATAGCATCAAATCTTTGTAAAAAAAAAACCCACAATTTTAGCAAAGGATTGCTCCCATTAGCAAAGGATAACTAACCCTGATAGCAGAAAAAAAAAAAAAAAAAAAAATACAGAAATAAACGTTTTTTTTATCACAGTCAACTACAATCTCACAGCTCTGCTGTGAGTGATTACCTCCCTCAAAACAAGTTTTGAAGACCCCTGAGTTCTGTAGAGATGAACCGGATCATGCAGGGAAGACAATAAACTTCTGACTGAATTTTTAGATGCGTAGCAAAAGCGCCAAAAAAGGCCCCTCCCCCTCACACATAACAGTGAGAGAGATCAGTAAACTGTCATAAATTAAATAAAACGACTGCCAAGTGGAAAAAAATAGTGCCCAAAACATTTTTTCACCCAGTACCTCAGAAAATTAAACGATTTTACATGCCAGCAAAAAACGTTTAACATTAATAAATTGAGTGTTATTAAAAAGCCTGTTGCTAGTCCCTGCAAATTAGGCTAAAGTTTTATGCATACAGTATAATTCCAGTGAAGTGCCATTCCCCAGAATACTGAAGTGTAAAATATACATACATGACAGCCTGATACCAGTTGCTGCTACTGCATTTAAGGCTGAGTTTACATTATATCGGTATGGCAGAATTTTCTCATCAATTCCATTGTCAGAAAATAATAAGCTGCTACATACCTCTTTGCAGATTAATCTGCCCGCTGTCCCCTGATCTGAAGTTTACCTCTCCTCAGATGGCCGAGAAACAGCAATATGATCTTAACTACTCCGGCTAAAATCATAGAAAGACTCAGGTAGATTCTTCTTCAAATTCTACCAGAGAAGGAATAACACTCTGGTGCTATTATAAAATAACAAACTTTTGATTGAAGGTATGAAACTAAGTATAATCACCACAGTCCTCTCACACATCCTATCTATTCGTTGGGTGCAAGAAAATGACTGGTAATGGCAGTTAGGGGAGGAGCTATATAGCAGCTCTGCTGGGTGAATCCTCTTGCACTTCCTGTTGGGGAGGAGTTAATATCCCATAAGTAATGGATGATCCGTGGACTGGATACACTTAACAAGAGAAAAGTTCCTTTCCCACCAGTAACAGTTGAGATAATAGAATCCAACTGAGAACCAAATAATTTGTTACCCTGGAAAGAAATGGAAAGTAGAGTCGATTTAGAAGACATATCAGCATTCCAAGTTTTAAGCCATAAAGCTCTTCTAGCTAAAATAGCTAGAGACATAAACCTGACATCAACTCTGATAATATCAAAAATGGCATCACAGATAAAATTATTAGCATGTTGAAGAAGAATAATAATATTATGAGAATCATGAGCTGTTACTTGTTGCGCTAAAGTTTCCAACCAAAAAGTTGAAGCTGCAGCAACATCAGCCAATGATATAGCAGGTCTAAGAAGATTACCTGAACACAGATAAGCTTTTCTTAGAAAGGATTCAATTTTCCTATCTAAAGGATCCTTAAACGAAGTACCATCTGACGTAGGAATAGTAGTACGTTTAGCAAGGGTAGAAATAGCCCCATCAACTTTAGGGATTTTGTCCCAAAATTCTAATCTGTCAGACGGCACAGGATATAATTGCTTAAAACGTTTAGAAGGAGTAAATGAATTACCCAATTTATCCCATTCTTTGGAAATTACTTCAGAAATAGCACCAGGAACAGGAAAAACTTCTGGAATAACCACAGGAGATTTAAAGACCTTATCTAAACGTTTAGATTTAGTATCAAGAGGACCAGAATCCTCAATTTCTAAAGCAATTAGTACTTCTTTAAGTAAAGAACGAATAAATTCCATTTTAAATAAATATGAAGATTTATCAGCATCAACATCTGAGACAGAATCCTCTGAACCAGAAGAGTCATTAGAATCAGAATGATGATGTTCATTTAAAAATTCATCTGTATAAAGAGAAGTTTTAAAAGATTTTTTATGTTTACTAGAAGGAGGAATAACAGACATAGCCTTCTTGATGGATTCAGAAACAAAATCTCTTATGTTATCAGGAACATTCTGAACATTAGATGTTGATGGAACTGCAACAGGTAATGGTACATTACTAAAGGAAATATTATCTGCATTAACAAGTTTGTCATGACAATTAATACAAACAACAGCTGGAGGAACAGCTACCATAAGTTTACAGCAGATACACTTAGCTTTGGTAGTTCCAGCACCAGACAGCGATTTTCCTGAAGTATCTTCTGGCTCAGATGCAACGTGAGACATCTTGCAATATGTAAGAGAAAAAACAACATATAAAGCAAAATTGATCAAATTCCTTAAATGGCAGTTTCAGGAATGGGAAAAAATGCCAAGGAACAAGCTTCTAGCAACCAGAAGCAAAGAAAAAATGAGACTTAAATAATGTGGAGACAAAAGCGACGCCCATATTTTTTTAGCGCCAAATAAGACGCCCACATTATTTGGCGCCTAAATGCTTTTGGCACCAAAAATGACGCCACGTCCGGAACGCTGACATTTATGGCGCAAAAGAACGTCAAAAAATGACGCAACTTCCGGCGACACGTATGACGCCGGAAACAGAAAAGATTTTTTACGCCAAAAAAGTCCGCGCCAAGAATGACGCAATAAAATGAAGCATTTTCAGCCCCCGCGAGCCCCCGCGAACAGCCCACAGGGAAAAAAGTCACATTTTTAAGGTAAGAAAAATATTTGATTCAAGTGCATTATCCCAAATATGAAACTGATTGTCTGAAAATAAGGAATGTTGACCATCCTGAGTCAAGGCAAATAAATGTTTGAATACATATATTTAGAACTTTATTAAAAAAGTGCCCAACCATAGCTTAGAGTGTCACAGAAAATAAGACTTACTTACCCCAGGACACTCATCTACATGTTGTAGAAAGCCAAACCAGTACTGAAACGAAAATCAGCAGAGGTAATGGTATATATATAAGAGTATATCGTCGATCTGAAAAGGGAGGTAAGAGATGAATCTCTACGACCGATAACAGAGAACCTATGAAATAGATCCCGTAGAAGGAGATCATTGAATTCAAACAGGCAATACTCTCCTCACCTCCCTCTGACATTCACTGCACGCTGAGAGGAAAACCGGGCTCCAACCTGCTGCGGAGCGCATATCAACGTAGAATCTAGCACAAACTTACTTCACCACCTCCATAGGAGGCAAAGTTTGTAAAACTGAATTGTGGGTGTGGTGAGGGGTGTATTTATAGGCATTTTAAGGTTTGGGAAACTTTGCCCCTCCTGGTAGGAATGTATATCCCATACGTCACTAGCTCATGGACTCTTGCTAATTACATGAAAGAAATCATAACCACCACAAAAAAGGGTGGGCCTCATGGACTCTTGCTAATATGAAAGAAATGAATTTATCAGGTAAGTTCTTACATAAATTATGTTTTCTTTCATGTAATTAGCAAGAGTCCATGAGCTAGTGACGTATGGGATAATGACTCCCCAAGATGTGGATCTTCCACGCAAGAGTCACTAGAGAGGGAGGGATAAAATAAAGACAGCCAATTCCGCTGAAAAAAATCCACACCCAAAATAAAGTTTAAATCTTATAAAGAAAAAAAAAAATGAAAATATAAGCAGAAGATTCAAACTGAAACAGCTGCCTGAAGTACTTTTCTACCAAAGACAGCTTCAGAAGAAGAAAACACATCAAAATGGTAGAATTTAGTAAAAGTATGCAAAGAAGACCAAGTTGCTGCTTTGCAAATCTGATCAACCGAAGCTTCATTCCTAAACGCCCAGGAAGTAGAAACTGACCTAGTAGAATGAGCTGTAATCCTTTGAGGCGGAGTTCTACCCGACTCGACATAAGCATGATGAATTAAAGATTTCAACCAAGATGCCAAAGAAATGGCAGAGGCCTTCTGACCTTTCCTAGAACCGGAAAAGATAACAAATAGACTAGAAGTCTTTCGGAAATTCTTAGTAGCTTCGACATAATATTTCAAAGCTCTAACTACATCCAAAGAATGCAATGATTTCTCCTTAGAATTAGGACATAATGAAGGAACCACAATTTCTCTACTAATGTTGTTGGAATTCACAACCTTAGGTAAAAATTGAAAAGAAGTTCGCAACACCGCCTTATCCTGGTGAAAAATCAGAAAAGGAGACTCACAAGAAAGAGCAGATAATTCAGAAACTCTTCTGGCAGAAGAGATGGCCAAAAGGAACAAAACTTTCCAAGAAAGTAATTTAATGACCAATGAATGCATAGGTTCAAACGGAGGAGCTTGAAGAGCCCCCAGAACCAAATTCAAACTCCAAGGAGGAGAAATTGACTTAATGACAGGTTTTATACGAACCAAAGCTTGTACAAAACAATGAATATCAGGAAGATTAGCAATCTTTCTGTGAAAAAGAACAGAAAGAGCAGAGATTTGTCATTTCAAGGAACTTGCAGACAAACCTTTATCCAAACCATCCTGAAGAAACTGTAATATTCTCGGAATTCTAAAAGAATGCCAGGAAAAATGATGAGAAAGACACCAAGAAATATAAGTCTTCCAGACTCTATAATATATCTCCCTAGATACAGATTTACGAGCCTGTAACATAGTATTAATCACAGAGTCAGAGAAACCTCTTTGACTAAGAATCAAGCGTTCAATCTCCATACCTTTAAATTTAAGGATTTGAGATCCTGATGGAAAAAAGGACCTTGCGACAGAAGGTCTGGCCTTAACGGAAGAGTCCATGGTTGGCAAGAGGCCATCCGGACAAGATCCGCATACCAAAACCTGTGAGGCCATGCTGGAGCTACCAGCAGAACAAACTAGCATTCCTTCAGAATCTTGGAGATTACTCTTGGAAGAAGAACTAGAGGCGGAAAGATATAGGCAGGATGATACTTCCAAGGAAGTGACAATGCATCCACTGCTTCCGCTTGAGGATCCCTGGATCTGGACAGATACCTGGGAAGTTTCTTGTTTAGATGAGAGGCCATCAGATCTATTTCTGGAAGTCCCCACATTTGAACAATCTGAAGAAATACCTCTGGGTGAAGAGACCATTCGCCCGGATTTAACGTTTGGCGACTGAGATAATCCGCTTCCCAATTGTCTATACCTGGGATATGAACCGCAGAAACTAGACAGGAGCTGGATTCCGCCCATACCAGAATTCGAGATACTTCTTTCATAGCCAGAGGACTGTGAGTCCCTCCTTGATGATTGATGTATGCCACAGTTATGACATTGTCTGTCTGAAAACAAATGAACGATTCTCTCTTTAGAAGAGGCCAAAACTGAAGAGCTCTGAAAATTGCACGGAGTTCCAAAATATTGATCGGTAATCTCACCTCCTGAGATTCCCAAACCCCTTGTGCTGTCAGAGACCCCCACACAGCTCCCCAACCTGTGAGACTTGCATCTGTTGAAATTACAGTCCAGGTCGGAAGAACAAAAGAATCCCCCTGAAGTAATCGATGGTGATCTGTCCACCACGTCAGAGAGTGTCGTACAATCGGTTTTAAAGATATTAATTGAGATATCTTTGTGTAATCCCTGCACCACTGGTTCAGCATACAGAGCTGAAGAGGTCGCATGTGAAAACAAGCAAAGGGGATCGTGTCCGATGCAGCAGTCATAAGACCTAGAATTTCCATGCATAAGGCTACCGAAGGGAATGATTGTGACTGAAGGTTTCGACAAGCTGATATCAATTTTAGACGTCTCTTGTCTGTCAAAGATAGAGTCATGGACACAGTCTATCTGGAAACCTAAAAAGGTTACCTGTGTCTGAGGAATCAATGAACTTTTTTGTAAATTGATCCTCCAACCATGATGTTGAAGAAACAACACAAGTCGATTCGTATGAGATTCTGCTAAATGTGAAGACTGAGCAAGTACCAAGATATCGTCCAAATAAGGAAATACCACAATACCCTGTTCTCTGATTACAGACAGAAGGGCACCGAGAACCTTTGTAAAAATTCTTGGAGCTGTAGCTAGGCCAAACGGCAGAGCCACAAACTGGTAATGCTTGTCTAGGAAAGAGAATCTCAGAAACTGATAGTGATCTGGATGAATCGGAATATGCAGATATGCATCCTGTAAATCTATTGTAGACATATAATGCCCTTGCTGAACAAAAGGCAGGATAGTCCTTATAGTTACCATTTTGAATGTTGGTATCCTTACATAACGATTCAATATTTTTAGATCCAGAACTGGTCTGAAGGAATTCTCTTTCTTTGGTACAATGAAGAGATTTGAATAAAACCCCAGTCCCTGTTCCAGAACTGGAACTGGCATAATTACTCCAGCCAACTCTAGATCTGAAACACATTTCAGAAATGCTTGAGCCTTCGCTGGGTTTACTGGGACACGGGAAAGAAAAAATCTCTTTGCAGGAGGCCTTATCTTGAAGCCGATTCTGTACCCTTCTGAAACAATGTTCTGAATCCAAAGATTGTGAACGGAATTGATCCAAATTTCTTTGAAAAAAACGTAATCTGCCCCCTACCAGCTGAGCTGGAATGAGGGCTGCACCTTCATGTGGACTTAGGAGCTGGCTTTTATTTTCTAAAAGGCTTGGATTTATTCCAGACTGGAGATGGTTTCCAAACTGATACCGCTCCTGAGAATGAAGGATCAGGCTTTTGTTCCTTGTTGTGACGAAAGGAACGAAAACGATTATTAGAACTAAATTTACCTTTAGATTTTTTATCCTGTGGTAAAAAAGTTCCTTTCCCTCCAGTAACAGTTGAGATAATAGAATCCAACTGAGAACCAAACAATTTATTACCCTGGAAAGAAAGGGAAAGCAGAGTAGACTTAGAAGACATATCAGCATTCCAAGTTTTAAGCCATAAAGCTCTTCTAGCTAAAATAGCTAGAGACATAAACCTGACATCAACTCTAATGATATCAAAGATGGCATCACAAATAAAATTATTAGCATGTTGAAGAAGAATAATAATGCTATGAGAATTATGATCTGTTACTTGTTGCGCTAAAGCTTCTAACCAAAAAGTTGAAGCTGCAGCAACATCCGCTAAAGATATAGCAGGTCTAAGAAGATTACCTGAACACAAGTAAGCTTTTCTTAGAAAGGATTCAATTTTCCTATCTAAAGGATCCTTAAAGGAAGTACCATCTGCCGTAGGAATAGTAGTACGCTTAGCAAGAGTAGAGACAGCCCCATCAACCTAATCTGTCAGATGGCACAGGATATAATTGCTTAAAACGTTTAGAAGGAGTAAATGAATTACCCAAATTATCCCATTCCCTGGAAATTACTTCAGAAATAGCACCAGGGACAGGAAAAACTTCTGGAATAACTACAGGAGATTTAAAAACCTTATCTAAACGTTTAGATTTAGTATCAAGAGGACCAGAATCCTCAATTTCTAATGCAATTAGGACTTCTTGAAGTAATGAACGAATAAATTCCATTTTAAATAAATATGAAGATTTATCAGCATCAACCTCTGAGACAGAATCCTCTGAACCAGAAGAACCATTATCAGAATCAGAATGATGATGTTCATTTAAAAATTCATCTGAAAAATGAGAAGTTTTAAAAGACTTTTTACGTTTACTAGGAGGAATAACAGATATAGCCTTCTTAATGGATTTAGAAACAAAATCTCTTATGTTATCAGGAACACTCTGAGTATTAGATGTTGACGGAACAGCAACAGGTAATGTAACAGTACTAAAGGAAATATTATCTGCATTTACAAGTTTGTCATGACAAACAGTACAAACAACAGCTGGAGGAACAGATACCATAAGTTTACAGCAGATACACTTAGCTTTGGTAGCTCCAGCACCAGGCAGCGATTTTCCAGAAGTATCTTCTGACTCAGTTTCAACGTAGGACATCTTGCAATATGTAATAGAAAAAACAACATATAAAGCAAAATTGATCAAATTCCTTAAATGACAGTTTCAGGAATGGGAAAAAATGCCAGTGAACAAGCTTCTAGCAACCAGAAGCAATAAATAATGAGACTTAAATAATGTGGAATCAATAGTGACGCCCATATTTTTTTAGCGCCAAAAATGACGCCCACATTATTTGGCGCCTAAATGATTTTGGCGCCAAAAATGACGCCACATCCGGAACGCCGACACTTTTGGCGCAAAAGATCAAAAATGACGCAACTTCCGGCGACACGTATGACGCCGGAAACAGAAAAAAAAATTTGCGCCAAAAAAGTCTGCACCGAGAATGACGCAATAAAATGAAGCATTTTCAGCCCCCGCGAGCCTAACAGCCCACAGGCAAAAAGTTAAATTTTAAGGTAAGAAAAAAATTGATTTAATCATATGCATTATCCCAAATATGAAACTGACTGTCTGAAATAAGGAATGTTGAACATCCTGAGTCAAGGCAAATAAATGTTTGAATACATATATTTAGAACTTTATAAAAAAGTGCCCAACCATAGCTAGGAGTGTCACAGAAAATAAGACTTACTTACCCCAGGACACTCATCTACATGTTGTAGAAAGCCAAACCAGTACTGAAACGAAAATCAGCAGAGGTAATGGTATATATATATATATAAGAGTATATCGTCGATCTGAAAAGGGAGGTAAGAGATGAATCTCTACAACCGATAACAGAGAACCTATGAAATAGACCCCGTAGAAGGAGATCATTGAATTGAAATAGGCAATACTCTCCTCACATCCCTCTGACATTCACTGCACGCTGAGAGGAAAACCGGGCTCCAACCTGCTGCAGAGCGCATATCAACGTAGAATCTAGCACAAACTTACTTCACCACCTCCATAGGAGGCAAAGTTTGTAAAACCGATTTGTGGGTGTGGTGAGGGGTGTATTTATAGGCATTTTGAGGTTTGGGAAACTTTGCCCCTACTGGTAGGAATGTATATCCCATACGTCACTAGCTCATGGACTCTTGCTAATTACATGAAAGAAACAGTGAATATCAGAAAGTTTAGCAATTTTTCTGTGGAATAAAACAGAAAAAGCAGAGGATTTATCCTTTAAAGGAGCTTGCAGACAAACCTTTATCCAAACCATCCTGAAGAAACTGTAAAATTCTAGGAATTCTAAAAGAATACCAAGAGAATTTATGAGAGGAACACCATTAAATGCAAGTCTTCCAAACGCGATAAATCTTTCTAGAAACAGATTTACGCGCCTGTAACATATTATTAATTACTAAATCAGAGAAACCTCTATGACTAAGCACTAGGCGTTCAATTTCCATACCTTCAAATTTAATGATTTGAGATTGTGATGGAAAAACGGACCTTGAGACAGAAGGTCCGGTCTTAATGGAAGTGGTCAAGGTTGGCAACTGGACATCCGAACAAGATCCACATACCAAAACCTGTGAGGCCATGCTGGAGCCACCAGCAATACAAATGATTGTTCCATGATGATTTTGGAAATCACTCTTGGAAGAAGAACTAGAGGCGGGAAAATATAAGCAGGTTGATAACACCAAGGAAGTGTCAACGCATCCACTGTTTCCGCCTGAGGATTCCTGGACCTGGATAGGTACCTGGGAAGTTTCTTGTTTAGATGAGATGCCATCAGATCTATTTCTGGAAGACCCCACATCTGAACAATTTGAGAAAACACATCTGGGTGGAGAGACCACCTAAAGGATGCAAAGTCTGACGAATGAGATATTTTGCTTCCCAATTGTCTATACCTGGGATATGAACCGCAGAAATTAGACAGGAGCTGGATTCCGCCCAAACAAGTATCCAAGTTACTTCTTTCACAGCTTGAGGACTGTGAGTCCCACCCTGATGATTGACATATGCCACAGTTGTGATATTGTCTGTCTGAAAACAAATGAACAGTTCTCTTCAATAGAGGCCAAAACTGAAGAGCCCTGAGAAGCGCACAGAGTTCCCAAATATTTATTGGTAATCTCGCCTCTTGAGATTTCCAACCCCCTTGTGCTGTCAGAGATCCCCAAGCAGCTCCCCAACCTGAAAGACTCACATCTGTTGTGATCACAGTCCAGGTTGGACGAACCAAAGAGGGCCCTAGAACAATACGATGGTGATCTAACCACCAAGTCAGAGATAATCGAACATTGGGATATAAGGATATTAATTGCGATATCCTTGTATAATCCCTGCACCATTGGTTCAGCATACAAAGCTGGAGAGGTCTCATATGAAAACGAGCAAAGAAGATCGCGTCCGATGCTGCAGTCATGAGACCTAAAACTTCCATGCACATAGCTACTGAAGGGAATGACTGAGACTGAAGGTTCCGACAGGCTGCAACCAATTTCAAACGTCTCCTGTCCGTTAGACACAAAGTCATGGACACTGAATCTATCGGGAAACCTAAAAAGTTTACCCTTGTCTGAGGAATCAAAGAACGTTTTGGTAAATTGATCCTCCAACCATGTTTTTGAAGAAACAACACTAGTTGATTCATGTGAGATTCTGCAGAACGTAAAGATTGAGCAAGTACCAAGATATCGTCCAAATAAGGAAACACAGCAATACCCCGCTCTCTGATTACAGAGAGTAGGGCACAGAGAACCTTTGAAAAGATTCTTGGAGCTGTCGCTAGGCCAAAAGGAAGAGCAACAAATTGCTAATGCTTGTCTAGAGAAGAGAATTTCAGAAACCGATAGTGATCTGGATGAATCGGAAAATGAAGATATGCATCCTGTAAGTCTATTGTGGACATGTAATGCCCTTGCTGAACAAAAGGCAGAATAGTCCTTATAGTTACCATTTTGAAAGTTGGTACTCTTACATATCGATTCAAAATTTTTAGATCCAAAACTGGTCTGAATGAATTGAAAAAGATTTGAATAAAACCCCAGACCCTGTTCCTGAAACGGAACTGGCATGACTACCCCTGATAACTCCAGGTCTAAAAACACACTTCAGGAAAGTATGAGCCTTAACTAGGTTTGAAGGGATGCGTGAGAGAAAAAAAATCTTCTGACAGGCGGTCTTACTCTGAATCCTATTCTGTACCTGAGAAACAATACTCTGAATCCATTGATTTTGGACCAAATTGGCCCAAACATCTTTGGAAAATCTTAATCTGCCCCCTACCAGCTGAACTGGAATGACGGCCGCACCTTCATGCGGACTTTGGTGCTGGCTTTGATCTTTTAAATGGCTTGGATTTATTCCAATTCGAGGAAGGCTTCCAACTGGAAACAGATTCCTTGGAGGAGGGATTAGGTTTCTGTTCCTTATTTTGTCGAAAGGAACGAAAACGGTTAGAAGCTTTAGATTTACCCTTGAGTCTTTTATCCTGAGGCAAAAAAATCCCTTCCCCCCCAGTAACAGTTGAAATTATTGAATCAAATTGAGAACCAAATAACTTATTACCTTGGAAAGAAAGAGATAGCAATCTGGACTTAGAAGTCATGTCAGCATTCCAATATTTAAGCCACAAAGCTCTTCTAGCTAAAATAGCTAAAGACATAGATTTAATATCAAATTTTAATAATATCAAAAATAGCATCACAAATAATTATTAGCATGTTCAATCAGTTTAACAATGCTTGACAAATCATGATCCAATACTTGTTGCGCTAAAGTTTCCAACCAAAAAGTTGAAGCAGCTGCAACATCAGCCAAAGAAATTGTAGGCCTGAGAAGATGACCTGAATATAAATAGGTTTTCCTTAGATAAGATTCAAGTTTCCTATCTAAAAGATCTTTAAAAGAAGTACTATCTTCCATAGGAATAGTAGTATGTTTAGCAAGAGTAGAGATAGTCCCATCAACTTCGGGGATCTTTTCCCAAAACTCTAAAGTAACTGCTGGCAAAGGATACAATTTTTTAAACCTTGAAGAAGTACCAGGCCTATTCCATTCCTTAGAAATCATATCAGAAATAGCATCAGGAACTGGAAAACCTCTGGAATAACCACAGGAGGTTTATAAACAGAATTTAAACATTTACTAGTTTTAATATCAAGAGGACTAGTTTCCTCCATATCCAATGTAATCAACACTTATTTTAACAAAGAACGAATATACTCCATTTTCAATAAATAAGAAGATTTGTCAGTGTCAATATTTGAGGCAGGATCTTCTGAACCAGATAGATCCTCATTAGAGCAGGATAATTCAGCATGTTGCCAGTCATTTTAAATTTCATCAACTTTATGAGAAGTTTTAAAATACCTTTTACATTTATTAGAAGGTGGGATGGCAGACAAAGCCTTCTGAATAGAAACAGAAATAAATTATTTTACATTTACAGGTATATCTTGTGCATTAGATGCTGAGGGAACAGCAACAGGTAATGAACTATTACTGATGGATACATTCTCTGAATGTAAAAATTTATCATGACAACTAATACAAACCACAGCAGGAGATATAACCTTCACAAGTTTACAACAAATGCACTTAGCTTTGGTAGAACTGTTATCAGGCAGCAGGGTTCCAACAGTGATTTCTGAGACAGGATCAGATTGAGACATCTTTCAAATGTAAGAGAAAAAACAACCTATAAAGAAAAATTATTAATTTCCTTATATGGCAGTTTCAGGAATGGGAAAAAATGCAAACAGCACGGTCCTCTGATAGAGAAAAAAGGCAAGAGGCATATAGGAATGGGGTCCTAAATAATGAAAATATTTGGCGCCAAGAATGACGCACAACAAACAGAAAAATATTTTTTGCCGCCAAAAAGATCCGGAAATGACACACTGGCGTCACAGATGATGCAACCTTCTGAAGGACTCGCTGTCAACTAAGACGCAGGAAATGACGAATTTGCGACAACAAACGTAACTTTGCGCAAAAAATAAACTTGCGGCAAGAATGACGCAATAAACTTTGGCATTTTGCGCCCTCCCTAGCCTTTTTCTGCCCGCAAATTTAAAAAATAGTCAATTGAAAGAAAAAAAAAAAAACTATACCCCAGGTAAGAAATACATTTTTCCTAAAAAAAGCATTTCCCAGATATGAAACAGACAGTCTGCAAAAGAAAATATACTGAAAACCTGAATCATGGCAAATATAAGTACAATACATATATTTAGAACTTTATATACATATATAAAGTGCCAAACCATAGCTGAGAGTGTCTTAAATAATGAAAACATACTTACCAAAAGACACCCATCCACATATAGCAGATAGCCAAACCAGTACCGAAACGGTTATCAGTAGAGGTAATGGAATATGAGAGTATATCGTTGATCTGAAAAGGGAGGTAGGAGATGAATCTCTACGACCGATAACAGAGAACCTATGAAATAGATCTCCCGTGAGGAAAACCATTGCATTCAATAGGTGATACTCCCTTCACATCCCTCTGACATTCACTGTACTCTGAGAGGAATCGGGCTTCAAAATGCTGAGAAGCGCATATCAACTTAGAAATCTTAGCACAAACTTAATTCACCACCTCCATAGGAGGCAAAGTTTGCAAAAACATAATTTATGTAATAACTTACCTGATAAATTAATTTCTTTCATATTGGCAAGAGTCCATGAGCTAGTGACGTATGGGATATACATTCCTACCAGGAGGGGCAAAGTTTCCCAAACCTCAAAATGCCTATAAATACACCCCTCACCACACCCACAATTCAGTTTAACGAATAGCCAAGAAGTGGGGTGATAAGAAAGGAGCGAAAGCATCAAAATAAGGAATTGGAATAATTGTGCTTTATACAAAAAAATCATAATTACCACAAAAAAGGGTGGGTCTCATGGACTTTTGCCAATATGAAAGAAATGAATTTATCAGGTAAGTTCTTACATAAATTATGTTTTCTTTCATGTAATTAGCAAGAGTCCATGAGCTAGTGACGTATGGGATAGCAGATACCCAAGATGTGGAACTTCCACGCAAGAGTCACTAGAGAGGGAGGGATAAAATAAAGACAGCCAATTCCGCTGAAAAATTAATCCACAACCCAAATCAAAAGTTTTAATCTTATAATGAAAAAAACTGAAATTATAAGCAGAAGAATCAAACTGAAACAGCTGCCTGAAGTACTTTTCTACCAAAAACTGCTTCAGAAGAAGAGAAAACATCAAAATGGTAGAATTTAGTAAAAGTATGCAAAGAAGACCAAGTTGCTGCTTTGCAAATCTAATCAACAGAAGCTTCATTCCTAAACGCCCAGGAAGTAGAAACTGACCTAGTAGAATGAGCCGTAATCCTTTGAGGCGGGGATTTACCGGACTCCACATAAGCATGATGAATCAAAGACTTTAACCAAGACGCCAAAGAAATGGCAGAAGCCTTCTGACCTTTCCTAGAACCAGAAAAGATAACAAATAGACTAGAAGTCTTTCTGAAATCTTTAGTAGCTTCAACATAATATTTTAAAGCTCTTACTACATCCAAAGAATGTAAAGATCTCTCCAGAGAATTCTTAGGATTAGGACACAAAGAAGGGACAACAATTTCTCTACTAATGTTGTTAGAATTCACAACTTTAGGTAAAAAATTAAATGAAGTCCGCAAAACCCCGCCTTATCCTGATGAAAAATCAGAAAAAGAGATTCACAAGAAAGAGCAGATAACTCAGAAACTCTTCTAGCAGAAGAGATGGCCAAAAGGAACAAAACTTTCCAGGAAAGTAATTTAATATACAGAGAATGCATAGGTTCAAATGGAGGAGCCTGTAAAGCCCTCAGAACCAAATTGAGACTCCAAGGTGGAGAGATTGACTTAATGACAGGCTTGATACAAACCAAAGCCTGTAAAAAACAATGAATATCAGGATGATTAGCAATCTTTCTGTGAAAAAGAACAGAAAGATGCAGAGATTTGTCCCTTCAAGGAACTTGCAGACAAACCTCTTTCCAAACCATCCTGAAGAAACTGTAAAATTCTAGGAATTCTAAAAGAATGCAGAGAGAATTTATGTGAAGAACACCAAGAAATGAAAATCTTCCAGACTCTGTAATAGATCTTTCTAGACACAGATTTCCGCACCTGTAACATAGTATTAATCACTGAGTCGGAGAAACCTCTATGACTAAGTATTAAGCGTTCAATCTCCATACCTTCAAATTTAATGATTTGAGATCCTGATGGAAAAATGGGCCTTTAGATAGAAGGTCTGGTCTTAACGGAAGTGTCCAAGGTTGGCAACTGGCCTTCCGAACGAGATCCGCATACCAAAACCTGTGTGGCCATGCTGGAGCCACCAGCAGTACAAACGAATGCTCCATTAGGATTTTGGAAATCACTTTTGGAAGAAGAACTAGAGGCGGAAAGATATAAGCAGGTTGATAATTCCAAGGAAGTGACAACGCGTCCACCGCTTCCGCCTGAGGATCCCTGGATCTGGACAGATACCTGGGAAGTTTCTTGTTTAGATGAGAGGCCATCAGATCTATTTCTGGAAGTCCCCAGATTTGAACAATCTGAAGAAATACCTCTGGGTGAAGAGACCATTCGCCCGGATGGAACGTCTGGCGACTGAGATAATCCGCTTCCCAATTGTCTATACCTGGGATGTGAACCGCAGAAACTAGACAGGAGCTGGATTCCGCCCAAACAAGTATCCGAGGTACTTCTTTCATAGCCTGAGGACTGTGATTCCCCCTTGATGATTGACATATGCCACGGTTGTGACATTGTCTGTCTGAAAACAAATAAACGATTCTCTCTTCAGAAGAGGCCAGAACTGAAGAGCTCTGAAAATCGCACGGAGTTCCAAAATGTTGATTGGTAATCTCACCTCCTGAGATTGCCAAACCCCCTGCGCTGTCAGAGATCCCCATACAGCTCCCCAACCTGAAAGACTCGCATCTGTTGAGATCACAGTCCAGGTTGGACGAACAAAAGAGGCCCCTTGAACTAAACGATGGTGATCCAACCACCAAGTCAGAGAAGATCGAACATTGGGATTTAAGGATATTAATTGTGATATCTTTGTATAATCCCTGAACCATTGGTTCAGCATACAAAGCTGGAGAGCAAACGGGATCGCGTCCGATGCAGCAGTCATGAGACCTAAAATTTCCATACACAAAGCTACCGAAGGGAAAGATTGAGACCGAAGGTTTCGACAAGCTGAAACCAATTTCAGACGTCTTCTCTGTCAGAGACAAAGTCATGGACACAATCTATTTGGAAACCCAAAAAGGTTACCCTTGTCTGAGGAATCAAGGAACTCTTTGGTAAATTGATCCTCCAACCATGTCTTTGAAGAAACAACACAAGTTGATTTGTGTAAGATTCTGCAGAATGTAAAGACTGAGCAAGTACCAAGATATCGTCCAAATAAGGAAATACAGCAATACCCTGCTCCCTGATTACAGAGAGAAGGGAACCAAGAACCTTCGAAAGATCCTTGGAGCTGTTGCTAGGCCAAAAGGAAGAGCAACAAACTGGTAATGCTCGTCTCGAAAAGAGAATCTCAGGAATTGATAGTGGTCCGGATGAATTGGAATATGAAGATATGCATCCTGTAAGTCTGTTGTGGACATATAATGCCCTTGCTGAACAAAAGGCAGAATAGTCCTTATAGTCACCATTTTGAATGTTGGTATCCTTAAATAACGATTCAATATTTTTAGATCCAGAACTGGCCTGAAAGAATTCTCTTTCTTTGGAACAATGAACAGATTTGAATAAAACCCCAGGCCCCGTTCCAGAACTAGAACTGGCACAATTACCCCAGCTGACTCCAGGTCTGAAACACATTTCAGAAACGCTTGAGCCTTTACTGGGTTTACTGGAATGCGTGAGAGAAAGAATCTTCTCACAGGCAGTCTTACCTTGAAACCTATTCTGTACCCTTGTGAAACAATGTTCTGAATCCAAAGATTTTGAATCGAATTGATCCAGACATCTTTGAAAAATCGTAACCTGCCCTACCAGCTGTGCTGGAATGAGGGCCGCACCTTCATGCGGATTTGGGAGCTGGTTTTGACTTTCTAAAAGGCTTGGATTTATTCCAGACTGGAGAAGGTTTCCAAACGGAAACTGTTCCTTTAGGGGAAAGGTCAGGCTTTTGTTCCTTATTCTGACGAAAGGAACGAAAACGATTAGTAGCCCTATATTTACCCTTAGATTTTTTATCCTGAGGCAAAAAGGCTCCCTTACCCCCAGTAACAGTTGAAATTATTGAGTCTAACTGAGAACCAAATAATTTATTACCTTGGAAAGAAAGATAAAGCAAAGTTGACTTAGAAGTCATATCTGCATTCCAAGACTTAAGCCATAAAGCTCTTCTGGCTAAAATAGCTAAAGACATATACCTGACATTAATTCTAATGATATCAAAAATGGCATCACAAACAAAGTTATTAGCATGTTGAAGAAGTTTAACAATGCTATAAGCATTATGGTCTGACACTTGTTGCACTAAAGCCTCCAACCAGAAAGCTGAAGCAACGTCAGCCAAAGAAATAGCAGGTCTAAGAAGATTACCTGAACATAAATAAGCCTTCCTTAGAAAGGATCTTTAAACAAAGTACTATCTGCCATAGGAATAGTAGTACGTTTAGCAAGAGTAGAGATAGCCCCATCAACTTTGGGGATTTTCTCCCAAAACTCTAATCTATCAGATGGCAAAGGGTACAATTTCTTAAACCTTGGAGAAGGAGTAAATGAAGTACCCAGACTATTCCATTCCCTAGAAATTACTTCTGAAATAGCATCAGGAACTGGAAAAACTTCTGGAATAACTACATAAGGTTTAAAAACTGAATTTAAACGCTTATTAGTTTTAATATCAAGAGGACTAGACTCCTCCATATCTAATGCAACTAACACTTCTTTAAGTAAAGAACGAATAAACTCCATCTTAAACAAATATGAAGATTTATCAGTGTCAATATCTGAGGCAGAATCTTCTGAACCAGATAGATCCTCACCAGAAATAGATAAGTCAGAGTGATGGCGGTCATTTAAAAATTCATCTGAAATATGAGAAGTTTTAAAAGACCTCTTACGTTTACTAGAAGGAGGAATAACAGACAGAGCCTTCCGAATAGAATTAGAAACAAATTCTTTAACATTAACAGGAACATCCTGAACATTAGATGTTGAAGGAACAACAACAGGTAATGGATTATTACTAATGGAAATACTATCTGCGTTTGATAGTTTATCATGACAACTAACACAAACTACAGCCGTAGGAACAATTAAATTACAGTTTACAACAAATGCACTTAGCTTTGGTAGAACCGACATCAGGCAGCGTCTTTCCAGAAGTAGATCTGATCCAGGGTCAGGTAGTGACATCTTGCAATATGTAATAGGAAAAAACAACATATAAAGCAAAATTAACAAATTCCTTAAATGGCAGTTTCAGGAATGGGGAAAAATGCAAAATGAAACAAGCCTCTAGAAAACCAGAAGCAACTAAAAAGTGAGACTGAAATAATGTGAAAAAAACTGGCACCAAGTATGACAACCACATTTTTGGCGCCAAGTATAACGCCCAGCTTTGCTATGTTCTCTCCAACCCGGGAGAAAAAGAAAAAACTGTTTTCACATCGGTTCTACTATACAGGTGTTAATTTGACCTGTTAATCAGCAAGGTATATAACAGTCTAGGTCCTTACCTCAAACCAGTCTTGAGAAAGGTCAGTGAAGACCGAAACCGGTTGACTGGTAAGTAGTATTTTAATTGTGATCACATTAAGAAGCCATCTGCACTATTGTTTGCCTTTCCTTTTTTGGCAGGTAAGGGACAACATTGCAAGTTGGAATTATTTGTTAACTACCGCCCAAGAAGATTTCTACACAATCAGCAGTTGGGATTCATATTGAGATAGACTATAGCAAGATTCTTATTATCCAATTTGAACATTTATTTGGACTTTTAAGTATTTTATGTTATACCATGTGTTTTTTAAACCACTGTTGTTACATGGTCTCTTTTAATTAACATCTCAAGGCTTTTTTTGAGCAAGTCCCTTATATCTAGCTCAGCAACTCTGAGCCCTTTAGATTCGAATTTTAAGGTATCAATTTAGATCCTGTGTTTAATTTCAATCCAATCACAAAGTTTTGCCACTTTTCAGTGTTTATAATAGTTATTTGTTCACATCACAGTTTGCAAGTAGAAACACATTTGGTTTTATTTATGCTTTATGTATGCATCACTTATATATCGTTTTATTTTGAATTCATCGTTTATTTTGAAAATAAGGTTCACACACCCCTGCAATATTTTTCTCACATTTTTTCACTTGTTAGGATTTACACTTTTTGGATAAACACATAGGCACAACCTCAGGTCTTATATTCTGAATTCAGGTTCTAGACATTCCTGTAACAATTTGTCCACCTGTTAGGATTTACATTATTTTGGATAAACACATAGGCAAAACCCCAAATTCGGAGCCACTTACATTTCACATCCACCGGTTTCAAGTAACCTGGAATCTATCCAATTGTGCATTGTAACCCATTGTTTTTATAAATAGAGCGTGCATAAGCGCTCCTAGCATTTGCATATTAGAATTTAAGTTTTATGCGATAGACATTGTTAGATTTTTAATTGTTCTACAAGCATTTTTAAATTGTTCCAAGTGTTTCAAAATACATTTTTAAAGTGTAACATGGATCCATGACTAATTGTTGTATAATTTTAAATGTACCAACTTTTTTTATCTTATGTATTAAATCATATTATTTCAACCTATTGTTACCTTTGGTATTTGAATATTTGCCCATAGACCCTGCCTACGTTGTTTGGCGCTCTGATATCAAATCTTAAAAACTTTCTGTCATGCATATTAAAGATCTAAATTTAGCCACCAATCAGCAAGTGCTACCCAGGTGCTGAATAAAAAAAATGAGCCGGCTCCTAAGTTTACATTCCTGCTTTTTAAAATAAAGATACCAAGAGAACGAAAAAAAATTGATAAAAGGAGTAAATTAGAAAGTTGCTTAAAATTGCATGCTCTATCTTAATCATGAAAGAAAAAAAAAAATTAGGTTTAATAACCCTTTAACCCCTTAACGATATACGTCGTACAGGGTACGTCTTGCACAAACTGGTCTTTAAAGACCAGCGACATACCCTGTACAACTTTGGGGATTAAAGCGGCTGGAAGCGATCCTGATCGTTTGAAACCGCTTTCCGGTTATTGCAGTGATGCCTCGATATCGATGGTGGGGACAATTGTGGGGTGGGGGAGGGAAGAGAGCTGTTTGGGAGGGATCAGGGGGTCTGATGTGTCGGGTGGGAGGCTGATCTCTAAACTAAAGCTAAAATTAACCCTGCATGCTCCCTAATTAACCCCTTGACTGCTAGACATAATACACGTGTGATGTGCAGCAGCATTTAGCAGCCTTCTAATTGAAAAAAAGCATTGCCAAAGCCATATATGTCTGCTATTTCTGAATAAAGGGGATCCTACAGAAGCATTTACAACCATTTGTGCCATAATTGCACAAGCTGTTTGTAAATAATTTCAGTGAGAAACCTAAAAATGCGAAAAATGTAACTTTTTTTTTTTTTTTTATTTGATCGCATTTGGCGGTGAAATGGTGGCATTAAAGGGACATTGTACCCAAAACATTTCTTTCGTGATTCAGATTGAGCATGAAATTTTAAGCAACTTTCTAATTTACTCCTATTATAAAATTTTCTTAATTCTCTTACTATCTTTATTTGAAATGCAAGAATGTAAGTTTAGATGCCGGCCCATTTTTGGTGAACAACCTGTGTTGTCCTTGCTGATTGGTGGATAAATTCATCCACCAATAAAAAAGTGCTGTCCAGAGTACTGAAACCAAAAAAAAGCTTAGATGCCTTCTTTTTCAAATAATGATAGCAAGAGAACGAAGAAAAATTGATAATAGGAGTAAATTAGAAAGTTGCTTAAAATTGCATGCTCTTTCTGAATTACAAAATAAAAAAATTGGGTACAGTGTCCCTTAAATTTATACCAAAATTGGCCTAGATCAATCTACTACTTGTCTACTACACTAAAGCTAAAATTAACTCTACAACTCCCTACATGCTCCCTAATTAACCCCTTCACTGCTGGGCATAATACACGTGTGGTGCGCAGTGGCATTTAGCAGCCTTCTAATTACCAAAAAGCAACGCCAAAGCCATATAAGTCTGCTATTTCTGAACAAAGGGGATCCCAAAGAAGCATTTACAACCATTTATGCTATAATTGCATAAGTTGTTTGTAAATATTTTCTGTGAGAAACCTAAAGTTTGTGAAAAAACTTGTGAAAAAGTGAACGATTTTTTTATTTGATCGCATTTGGCGGTGAAATGGTGGCATGAAATATACCAAAATGGTCCTTGATCAATACTTTGGGATGTCTTCTAAAAAATATATACATGTCAAGGAATATTCAGGGATTCCTGAAAGATATTAGTGTTCCAATGTAACTAGCGCTAATTTTGATAAAAAGTGGTTTGGAAATAGCAAAGTGCTACTTGTATTTATTGCCCTATAACTTGCAAAAAAAAAAAAAAAAAGAACATGTTAACATTGGGTATTTCTAAACTCAGGACAAAATTTAGAAACTATTTAGCATGGTTGTTTTTTGGTGGTTGTAGATGTGTAACAGATTTTGGGGGTCAGTTAGAAAAAGTGTGTTTTTTTTCCATTTTTCCCTCATATTTTATAATTTTTTTATAGTAAATTATAAGATATGATGAAAATAATGATATCTTTAGAAAGTCAATTTAATGGCAAGAAAAACTGTATATAATATGTGTGAGTACAGTAAATGAGTAAGAGAAAAATTACAGCTAAACACAAACACCGCAGAAATGTAAAAATAGCCCTGGTCCTTAAGGCAAGGAAATTGAAAAATTGCCTTGTCCTTAAGGGGTTAAAGGGGAGAACATTTTACACTATCGCTTTAAACAGCTTAATGCTTTGAGAACTGAGCATCATTGGCAAAGGTAGAAAAAAAAAAGATACATTTATGCTTACCTGATAAATTACTTTCTTTCTTGGTGGTAAGAGTCCACAAAATCTTTACTTGTGGGATTCACTTCCTGGCCACCAGGAGAAGGCAGACACCCAACAACAAAGCTTTTAGTATTTTTCCTACTTCCACATCTCTCCTAGTAGTATGCATGGTCAAGGAAAGGAGGAAGAAGCAAGAAAGATAGTAGGATAAACAGGTGAAAACTAGAACTGCCACCAACCAAATAACAAAAGGGTGGGTTTGTGGACTTTTAATACAGAGAGAGAGAAAGGAATTTATCAGGTAAGCATACATTTTGTTTTCTTTCTAGGTGGTAAAAGTCCACATAATCCTTAATCATTGGAACCAATACCCAAGCCAAGGAGTCCACAAACAAAAATGGGTGGGGAAAATAAAAGGCAGGCATCGATTACCAAGTATCACCACCTAAAAAACCTTCCTTCCCAAAGCTGTCTCTCTGAGACAAAACCTGGGAAATTGTTTTATCATATTTTTGCTAAAATCGTTCGATCAGAATTCAGACCTCGCAACTTGGTCTACTAAAAATCTAATTCTACAAATTCCAAGAACAGAACTAGAAGATCTAGGATATTCAAAAGGTACAAAGTTGAAAACCCTGAGAAAGTATTATCTAACAACTCTGAAGAACTGCTTCCCAGGTCTTGATCCCAGAAAGAAAAACTGGACAGAGGAAAATTTGAAGGATGCAAACCTTATGAAAAGTCTGGAACTGCCCTACCAACACCGAAACTGTATCAGAGCTTAGAGATGATCGAAGACATATGAGAAAACTTCCAGTGACTAACAGGAATAAAATTCTAATATTGGAGATTTTTCTCTCTGAAGTTGAGTTTAGTTTATTCAGGATAGTCAAGAGCAGCAAACCAACTACCCGATAGAAGCAAGCAACTACAGTTGGAACAAAAGCCAACTTCTTAACTAGATAAGTTTCCTTATAGTTCCCATGAATAAGAAAAATTTGTAACAGAGATTGCCAGCCAGAAGCAAAGTAACACTACGGAATATCCTAATAGAGGAAATCCAATGTCGACTGGCCTACGAACCAGGAATCTAAAAGTCAACTACTTAAAGGGACAGTCTAGTCATAATTAAACTTTCATTAATTAACCCTTTGAGTTGTAAGCATTTCCCACCTGGAAGCTAAGCTTGATTTTAGTTTTTAGTTGTTTTTTTTTTTAATTGTTTTGTTTTGTTTTTCAGATCCCCAATTCCACTTACACCGTTGGAAAGGTTAGGCGATTACCTTTCCAACGGTGGGTCATGGGGGTCTGTAGCTGCTTAGATGCCTGAGATACAGACTTCTAAGCAGCATGCCCCATTTCCCTATACTGTCTATTGTGAATTTTAAATAAAGTTGTGCAGTGACGTCACCATGCAAAATGTGATGCCCGGCGATGCCTGTCACTATGCAGGTCCGATCACCAGGGTAGGAGCCCCAGATCTCCCTCAAGGTGGGAGAGTGCTAGCGACGGCTTTAAACCGTCAGACAATTGGCGACGGTTCAGAGCCGTCGTTAGCACTCAAGGGGTTAAGGTAGGGCATGCAAAATTTAAACAATAAAAATGATTTTTTTTCATCAAATTTGCTTTGTTCTCTTGGTATCCTTTGATGAAAGCAAAACCTAGGTAGGCTCAATATGCTAATTTCTAAGCCCTTGAAGGCCACCTCTTATCTCAAAGCATTTGACAGTTTTTCACAGCCAGAGGGTGTTAGTTCATGTGTGTCATATACTTAACAATTGTACTCACTCCTGTGGAGCTACTTATGAGAGGGCAATGATTGGCTAAAATACAAGTCTTTCAAAGGAACTGAAATAAGGCTGCAGTCTGCAGAGGCTTAGATACAAGGTAATCACAGAGGTAAAAAGTATATTAAAATAACCGTGTTGGATATGCAAAACTGGGGTATGGGTAATAAAGGGATTATCTTTTTAAACAAAAATTCTGGAGTAGACTGTCCCTTTAAGAAAATAACAAAATGTTCAATCTTCAAAGGAAAGTAGAGCCATCTGAAATATCTTCAGAATATACAGGTAGATCCCCTCTAACTTCAGGAAAAAAAGACCCCTGAAAAAGCCTACTAGAGGCAATTAGACAGAAGAAAAAATAATTTATGCTTACCTGATAAATTTATTTCTCTTGTGGTGTATCCAGTCCACGGATCATCCATTACTTGTGGGATATTCTCCTTCCCAACAGGAAGCTGCAAGAGGATCACCCACAGCAGAGCTGTCTATATAGCTCCTCCCCTAACTGCCACTACCAGTCATTCGACCGAAGACAAGCAAGAGAAAAGAGAAACTATAGGGTGCAGTGGTGACTGTAGTTTAAAAATAAAAAACACCTGCCTTAAAATGACAGGGCGGGCCGTGGACTGGATACACCACAAGAGAAATAAATTTATCAGGTAAGCATAAATTATGTTTTCTCTTGTAAGGTGTATCCAGTCCACGGATCATCCATTACTTGTGTACTTGTGGGATACCAATACCAAAGCTATAGGACAAGGATGAAGGGAGGGACAAGGCAGGCGCTTAAACGGAAGGCACCACTGCCTGCAAGGCCTTTCTCCCAAAAATAGCCTCCGAAGAAGCAAAAGTATAAAATTTATAGAACTTTGAAAAAGTATGAAGCGAAGACCAAGTCGCCGCCTTACAAATCTGTTCAACAGAAGCCTCATTTTTAAAAGCCCATGTGGAAGCTACCGCTCTAGTAGAATGAGCTGTAATCCTTTCAGGAGGCTGCTAGCCAGCAGTCTCATAAGCTAAGCGTATTATACTCCTTAGCCAAAAAGAAAGAGGTTGCCGAAGCCTTTTGGCCTCTCCTCTGTCCAGAGTAAACAACAAACAATGCAGATGTTTGACGAAAATCTTTAGTAGCTTGTAAATAAAACTTTAAAGCACGAACCACGTCAAGATTGTGTAAAAGACGTTCCTTCTTTGAAGAAGGATTAGGACACAGTGACGGTACAACAATCTCCTGATTGATATTTTTATTAGATACTACCTTAGGTAAAAAACCAGGTTTGGTACCCTTGAAGAACCTTAAGAACTAAATTTAAACTCCAAGGCGGAGCAACAGGTTTAAACACAGGCTTGATTCTGACTAAAGCCTGACAAAACGCCTGCACGTCTGGAACCTCAGCCAGACGTTTGTGCAAAAGAATAGACAGAGCAGAAATCTGTCCTTTTAAGGAACTAGCTGACAAACCCTTCTCCAATCCTTCTTGGAGAAAAGATAATATCCTAGGAATCCTGACCTTACTCCATGAGAAACACTTGGATTCACACCAATGAAGATATTTACACCATATCTTATGATAGATTTTCCTGGTGACAGGCTTTCGCGCCTGTATTAAGGTATCAATGACCGACTCGGAGAAACCATGCTTTGATAAAATCAAGCGTTCAATCTCCAAGCAGTCAGCCGCAGAGAAATTAGATTTGGATGGTTGAAAGGACCCTGAAGTAGAAGGTCCTGCCTCAGAGGCAGAGTCCATGGTGGAAAGGATGACATGTCCACCAGATCTGCATACCAAGTCCTGCGTGGCCACGCAGGTGCTATCAAAATTACCGATGCTCTCTCCTGTTTGATCTTGGCAATCAGACGAGGGAGCAGAGGAAACGGTGGAAACACATAAGCCAGGTTGAAGGACCAAGGCGCTGCTAGAGCATCTATCAGCCCTGCCTTGGGATCCCTGGACCTGGATCCGTAACAAGGAAGCTTGGCGTTCTGGCGAGACGCCATGAGATCCAGTTCTGGTTTGCCCCAACGTTGAATCAACTGTGCAAACACCTCCGGATGGAGCTCCCACTCCCCCGGATGAAAAGTCTGACGACTTAGAAAATCTGCCTCCCAGTTCTCTACTCCTGGGATATGGATAGCTGAGAGATGGCAAGAGTGAATCTCTGCCCATTGAATTATCTTTGAAACCTCCAACATCGCTAGGGAACTCCTTGTTCCCCCTTTGATGGTTGATGTAAGTTACAGTCGTGATGTTGTCCGACTGAAATCTGATGAACCTCACTGCCGCTAGCTGAGGCCAAGCCTGAAGAGCATTGAATATCGCTCTTAGTTCCAGAATGTTTATTGGAAGGAGTGCCTCCTTTCGAGTCCACGACCCCTGAGCCTTGAGAGAGTTCCAGACTGCACCCCAGCCCAGAAGGCTGGCATCTGTTGTTACTATTGTCCAATCTGGCCTGCGGAAGGTCATACCTTTGGACAGATGGACCAGAGATAGCCACCAGAGAAGAGAATCCCTCGTCTCTTGATACAGATTTAGTAGAGGGGACAAATCTGTGTAATCCCCATTCCACTGACTGAGCATGCAGAGTTGCAGCGGTCTGAGATGTAGGCGGGCAAACAGAATTATGTCCATTGCCGCTACCATTAAGCCGATTACTTCCATACACTGAGCCACCGAAGGGCAAGAAGTATAATAAAGAACACGGCAGGAATTTAGAAGTTTTGACAACCTGTCCTCTGTCAGGTAAATCCTCATTTCTACAGAATCTATCAGAGTTCCCAGGAAGGAAACTCTTGTGAGAGGGGATAGAGAACTCTTCTTTTCGTTCACTTTCCACCCATGAGACCTCAGGAAAGCCAGAACAATGTCCGTATGGGACTTGGCAATTTAGAAATTCGACGCCTGTATCAGAATGTTGTCTAAGTAAGGGGCTACTGCTATGCCCCGCGGCCTTAGGACCGCCAGAAGTGACCCCAGAACCTTCGTAAAGATTCTTGGTGTCGTAGCTAACCCAAAGGGAAGAGCCACAAACTGGTAATGCCTGTCTAGGAAGGCGAACCTGAGAAACCGATGATGATCTTTGTGTATCGGAATGTGAAGATAAGCATCCTTTAAGTCCACGGTAGTCATGTATTGACCCTCCTGGATCATAGGTAGGATGGTTCGAATAGTCTCCATCTTGAAAGATGGGACCCTGAGAAATTTGTTTAGGATCTTGAGATCTAAGATTGGTCTGAAGGTTCCCTCTTTCTTGGGAACCACAAAGAGATTTGAAGAAAGCCTTGCCCCTGTTCCTCCTTTGGAACTGGGTGGATCACTCCCATAACTAGGAGGTCTTGAACACAATGTAAGAATGCCTCTCTCTTTATCTGGTCTGCAGATAATTGTGAGAGGTGAAATCTTCCTTTTGGGGAAGAAGCTTTGAAGTCCAGAAGATATCCCTGGGACACAATTTCCAACGCCCAGGGATCCTGGACATCTCTTGACCAAGCCTGGGCGAAGAGAGAAAGGCTGCCCCCTACTAGATCCGTTACCGGATCGGGGGCTGATCTTTCATGCTGTCTTAGAGGCAGCAGCAGGCTTCTTGGCCTGCTTACCTTTGTTCCAGGCCTGGTTAGGTCTCCAGACCGGCTTGGACTGGGCAAAATTTCCCTCTTGTTTTGCATTAGAGGGAGTTGATGCTGCGCTCGTCTTAAAGTTTCGAAATGCACGAAAATTAGTTTGTTTGGTCCTTAATTTATTAGACCTATCCTGAGGAAGGGCATGACCTTTTCCTCCAGTAATATCAGAAATGATCTCCTTCAGTCCAGGCCCGAATAGGGTCTGCCCCTTGAAGGGAATGTTGAGAAGCTTAGACTTTGAAGTAACATCAGCTGACCAGGATTTAAGCCATAGCGCTCTGCGCGCCTGTATAGCAAAACCTGAGTTCTTAGCCGTTAGTTTGGTTAAATGAACAACGGCGTCAGAAACAAATGAATTGGCTAGCTTAAGCGCTTTAAGCTTGTCAAGTATATCATCCAATGGAGTTTCTACCTGTAAGGCCTCTTCCAGAGACTCAAACCAGAAGGCCGCAGCAGCAGTGACCGGGGCAATGCATGCAAGAGGCTGGAGAATAAAACCTTGTTGAATAAACATTTTCTTAAAGTAACCCTCTAACTTTTTATCCATTTGGATCTAGGAAAGCACAACTAACCTCGACGGGAATAGATGTACGCTTAACTAGGGTAGAAACTGCTCCCTCCACCTTAGGGACCGTTTGCCATAAGTCACGTGTAGCGGCATCTATTGGAAACATTTTCTTAAAAATAGGAGGGGGAGAGAACGGTACACCTGGTCTATCCCATTCCTTAGTAATAATTTCTGAAAACCTTTAAGGTATTGGAAAAACATCAGTGTAAACAGGCACTGCATAGTATTTATCCAATCTACACAATTTCTCTGGCACTATAATGGTGTCACAGTCATCCAGAGTAGCTAAAACCTCCCTGAGCAACACGCGGAGGTGTTCAAGCTTAAAATTTAAATGTAGACATATCAGAATCAGGTTAAAGCATCTTCCCTGAGTCAGAAAAATCACCCACAGAAAGAAGCTCTCCTGCCTCAGCTTCTGCATATTGTGAGGGGATATCAGACATAGCTACTAAAGCGTCAGAGAGCTCTGTATTTTTTCTAGTCCCAGAGCTGTCTTGCTTTCCTTGTAACCCTGGTAGTTTGGACAATATCGCTGTAAGGGTATGATCCATAACTGCCGCCATGTCTTGTAAAGTAAACGCCATGGGCGCGTTAGATGTACTTGGCGCCACTTGAGCGGGAGTCCCTTGAGCGGGAGTCAAAGGTTCTGACACATGGGGCGAGTTAGTCGGCATAACTTCCCCCTTGTCAATTTCCTCTGGTGATAAATCTTTTAAAGACAGAATATGATCTTTATTACTTAAAGTGAAATCAGTACATTTGGTACACATTCTAAGAGGGGGTTCCACAATGGCTTCTAAACATAATGAACAAGGAGTTTCCTCTATGTCAGACATGTTTAAACAGACTAGCAATGAGACCAGCAAGCTTGGAAAACAGTTTGATAAATGTAAACAAGCAAAAAATAAAAACGGTACTGTGCCTTTAAGAGAAACAAATTGTCAGAAATTGAAAAACAGTGAATCTTACGAAATTTTTACAGTGTGTATAATAGACTAACAGAGCATTGCACCCACTTGCAAATGGATGATTAACCCCTTAGTTTCAAAACCGGATAAAAAAAACGATATAAACGTTTTTTTAACAGTCACAACAAACTGCCACAGCTCTGCTGTGGCCCTACCTGCCCATACAACGACTTTTGAAGGCACAAAAACCCTTTGTAGAGGTCCTAAGTGTTCAGGGGACTTCTTCAGGGAAGCTGGAAGTCTCAAGCTGCAAAAACTACTGCACGATTTAGGCCTGAAATTAGGCCCCTCCCAACCTGTACTAACAGTGAGAGGGCCATAAAAAACTATCCCTAGGCAAAATCTAGCCAGCCATGTGGAAAAACTGGGCCCCAATAAAGTTTTATCACCAATATGTAGAAAAAAACGTTTAAACACTTCCAGCAAACGTTATCTTATTTTCAGTAATGTGAGAAAGTAATAAGAATATTACCTTTTACAGCAAGCATGATACTAGTCGTTATTAAATCACTGTAATCAGGCTTACCTTAAATAAATCCGGTATTAACAGCATTTTCTAGCATATTCATTTCTCTAGAAAAATTTAAACTGCACATACCTCATAGCAGGAGACCCTGCACGCCATTCCCCCAGCTGAAGTTACCTCATCTCTTCAGTTATGTGTGAGAACAGCAATGGATCTTAGTTACAACCTGCTAAGATCATCAAAAACCACAGGCAGACTCTTCTTCAACTTTCTGCCTGAGGCTAAAACAGTACAACTCCGGTACCATTTGAAAATAATAAACTTTTGATTGAAGATAAACCACATAAATTTACCACATCTCTCTAGCTACTTCCTATCTTGTCGAGAGCTGCAAGAGAATGACTGGGAGTGGCAGTTAGGGGAGGAGCTATATAGACAGCTCTGCTGTGGGTGATCTTCTTGCAGCTTCCTGTTGGGAAGGAGAATATCCCACAAGTAATGGATGATCCGTGGACTGGATACACCTTACAAGAGAAAGATATTTGTTCATGAAACCGTACTGATACAGCTGATATTAGGCTGGGCAGGTTGGTTTGCAAGAGAAAACTTGCACAAAGGAGAAAAAAAAAATCTAAGGGACTAACCATCAAAGGATCTAACCTATAGTCAGTCCTAGGTGATACATTACATAGACAAGCAGGGTATCATGCAGAAGAACTGAAGTTCAGACTGAGTTTCGTTACTTTATCTTGTCATGCAAAGAGTAAACTTTTCAAAATTATATTCACTCCAACTGTAACACCCAAAGCCAACCACAAATGCACATAAGCATTTGCCGTAAGAGATAGAGTGCAGAAAAACTACAAAAAAGGAAAAAACTAAATGTATGCTTACCTGATACATTTCTTTCTTTCTTTCTAGACACAGTGAGTACACAGAATCATCAATTACTGTTGGGAATATCCTGATCAGCAGGAGGAGGCAACGAGCACCACAGCAAAGCTGTTAAGTATCACTTCCCTTTCCACAATCCCCAGTCGTTTGAAAGAAGGAAAAGGAGAGAAAGGAAAGAAGGTGTAGAGGTGCCTGAGGTTTAGATAAAAAAAACTGTATGAAAATAAGGGTGGACCGTGGACTCACCGTGTCTAGAAATAAATACATTTATCAGGTAAGCATAAGTTTTCTTTCTTACGACACGGTGAGTCTACGGAATCATCAACTACTGTTGGGAATCAATACCCAAGCTAGAGTCCACCGATTAGGGAGGGACAAGACAGGTAACCTAAACAGAAGGCACCACCGCTTGAAACACCTTTCTCCCAATAGAAGCCACAGCCGAGGCAAAAGTATCAAATTTAGAAAATTTAGAATAAGTGTGCAAAAAAGACCAAGTCGCAGCCTTGCAAATCTGTTCTACAGAGACCTCATTCTTGAAGGCCCAAGAAGAAGAAACGGCCCTAGTGGAAGAAGCTGTAATTCTCTCAGGGGGCTGCTGTCCAGTAGTCTCACAAGTCAAATGAATAATACTTCTCAGCCAGAGAGAAAGAGAACTAGCTGTAGCTTTCTGACCCTTGTGTTTCCAGAGAAACAAACAAGGCAGCAGACTGGCGCAAAACCTTAGTCTCCTGAAAGTAAAATTTCAGAGCACGCACAACATCCAGGTTGTGTAACTAATATTCCTTATGAGAAGAAGGATTAGGACATAAAGGAACAACAATTTCCTGATTAAAATTCCTGTCCGTAACAACTATAGGAAGGAAACCTAACTTAGCACGAAACACCACCTTATCATAAAAGATAAGGGGAATCCCACTGCAGAGCTGAGAGTTCTGATACTCTCCGAGCAGAAGAGATAGCAAAAAGTAACAAAACCTTCCAAGATAACACATATCTATGGAATTCATTTGCTCAAAAGGAGCCTGCTGCTAAACCTTAAAGGGACACTGTACCCAAAAAATTTCTTTCGTGATTCAGATTGAGCATGAAATTTTAAGCAACTTTCTAATTTACTCCTATTATCAAATTTCCTTCATTCTCTTGGTATCTTTATTTGAAATGCAAGAATGTAAGTTTAGATGCTGGCCCATTTTTGGTGAACAACCTGGGTTGTCCTTGCTGATTGGTGGATAAATTCATCCACCAATAAAAAAAGTGCTGTCCAGAGTACTGAAACCAAAAAAAAGCTTAGATGCCTTCTTTTTCAAATAATGATAGCAAGAGAACAAAGAAAAATTAATAATAGGAGTAAATTAGAAAGTTGCTTAAAATTGCATGCTCTTTCTGAATTACAAAAGAAAAAAATTGGGTACAGTGTCCCTTTAAGAACCAGGTTAAAACACAGGCATGATACTGACCAGGGCCTGACAAAAAGATTGCACAACTGAAACGACCGCCAGGCGCTTATGTAGCAAAATAGACAATGCAGCAAACTGACCCTACAGGATACTTGCTGACAAACCCTTCTCCAGACCATCCTGGAGAAAGGACAAAAGTCAAAGAATCTTGACTCTACTCCAAGAGTAACCCTTGGATTCACACCAAAAGAGATATAAGTCAAGACGTTCACTCTCCAAACAGTCAGCCTCAGAGAAACAAGATTTGGATGAAAGAAGGGACCCTAATCAGAGGGTCCTTCCTCAGAAGCAGCCTCCAAGGTGGAAGAGACAACATCTCTTCTAGGTCTGCACACCAGATCCTGCAAGGCCACGCAGGAGCTATTAGATCACCGACACACCCTACTGTGTGATACGAGCGATGACTCATGGAAAGAGAGCAAATGAATGAAACAGGTAAGACAGCCTGAAATCCCAAGGGACCACCAGAGCAACTATCAGAGCAGCCTGTGGATCCCTTGACCATGAACCGTACCTTAAAAGCTTGGCATTTAGCCGAGACGCTATCAGAACCAACTCCGGCATCCCCCATTTGAGGGTTAAGCTGGAGAACACCTCCGGAAGAAGATCCCATTTCGGGATGAAATAACTGTCAGTTCATGACAGACAGTAATAGTGAGCTTCCGCCCACCGAACAATCCCAGTCACCTCCCATATGGTGAAGGAACTCAGAGTTCCTCCCTGGCGAATAATGAAAGCTATTAAGGTGATATCGTCTGACTGGAACCAAGCAAAGGATGACAGACTAATCCATCAGAGCATTGCAAATCGCTCTCAACTCCAGGATGTTAAGGAGGAGAGCAGACACTTAGAGTCCATAATCCCAGCCCCTAAAAACAAGAACCAGACTGCTTCCCAGCCCAGCAGGTTGGCGTCCGTGGTCACATCACCCAGGAATGTCTCCAGAAGCACGCGCCCTGAGACAGATACCCCTGAAAACCACTATGGGAGAAAGGATCTTGTCGACTGATCTAGATCAATCCTCAGACAGATCCGAATGATCTCTATTTTATGAAAACAAAAGGGAATGATGTCCATGGAACCATAAGACCAATTCCCTCCTACCGTAAGTCACTGAAAAGTGAATGTAAAATTAACTGCAGCTAGATTCAAACTCCTAACCTCTGGTTGGAAGATGGCTCTATCTACCGGACAAATAGAGCTTGCTGTTGGTCGGACAGAAGACTGCAAAGAGGGGAAAATCCTAGATTATCTAATTAGAAATCTTCTCCAAGATAGAGAATCTATTAAGGTCCCCAAATAAAACACCCTTGAAGATGGAACAAGGAAACTCTCCTACAGATTCATTTTCCATCCATGGGAAAGTAGACTGAACAAGATCACTTGAAAGAGGGTTTGCTCAAAAGAAGGATGACACCTGAACCCTATATTGTCCAGAAAGGCACCCTTGCAATACCCCAGGACCTAAAAGTCCTTGTAGGATAATGAAACTCATGGGAACAATAAATACACATCCATCAGGTCTATGTTCGTTCTGAACAGGCCCTCTTGAACCAAAAGAGAATCGATAATACTTTGAAGGTCAGAACCTGAGAAACTTGAGGTAAATACCTAGATCCTGTTTCCAGACTGGGACTGGAACTATTACTGACAGAGGGAAATGTCCTGAACCCAATTCAAGAAGAGTCTCTCATCCTACCTGGATTGCAGATACTCAGGAGAAATCTTGCCTTTGGGAGGAAAACTTAGATTGGACTCCAAAAGACATGACTGACACTGCATAAAAAGGAAAAAGGAAAACTTTCCTTTAGCCTTACTCGCTTGACGTGTGGTAGAGAAAACCTTTTTTCACCCATAAAGTCAGAGGATAATTCTGCCAGACCAATTCCAAACAAGGTCTCATCCTTGAAAAGGAAATGCCAGAAGCATGGATTTGGAGGAAACGTACAATATTGAGACTGCAACTGCAGAACTATAAGCCTAGACCGTAACACTAAGTTACAGGAAGGCTTCTCAGCTGACCAAAATGTCAGCCACAATGCCCGGCGGGCTAGCACAGCAAGTCTACTAAGACAAGCCATTGCTCTAAATGAAAAACAAAACCGCCAGCTTCTTAACCATGGATCCGAAAGGGAGCTAGCGATCCTCCATAGGGATCGAAGTTCTCTGAGCCATAGTAGAAAAGCTCCCTTCTACTCAGGGCACCGTGCATTATAATGAGTCAGCGACAGGAAAATCCTTTAAAGGACGGGAGACAGGTATCCCTAGCTTCTCCTATTCCTGTGAAAATAAACGTCTATAAACACTTCCTCATAGGAAGGAACATCATTGAAATGATAGAGTTCACAAAACATTTTGAAGGTTGACGACAAGGGAATCGATGTCGTCCAAGTAGCGAAAACCTCCTTTAACAATACATGAGGCGATCAAGCATACATCTGAAGGATATGACTTCAGCATCAGATGACTTAATTAAAGTGTTCAAATCTGAGATTTCACCCTCCGAAAACTACCCGCGAAATCTCCTCACCAACTCAGAAGAGAGAGCAACCTGTGTAGTAGAATATGGAGCAGAAACCTTACAATCCAAAATAAAACATATCCTCTTGAATATTTCCTGAAGGTAAGGAAAAAAAGGCAAAGCCGCAGATATCGCAGAGGACACCTAAGCTGCAAAATCTGTAAGCAAACATACTCCTCCAGGAGATTTAGAGGAACCGCAGGGCACTCCATGTAATGCCAAAGAGGCTTGGGACATAAAAGGAGAGAGCTGTGGTATTGCCATGATCCTGGGAGACATAAGGCTCAGATTGATCTGTACAATCAATAGCGTAACTAACACGATGGTACAGAAACAGACATCTTAAAGTGTCTAAACTTATTCTTAGAGGCAAAAAAACTCAAGTAAAGAATAACGTGATTTAAAAGATACATTTTAATTAAAAAGAAACAAATGAGTTTATACAAAAACAATATGCTCCTCATCCAACAAGTATTTGATCCTAGCAACAGCGCACTGTTCAGAACATAAGCCCCTTCCTTATTGAACGCGATCCCCTTTGCTCGTTTTGATATGAGACCTCTCCAGCTTTGTATGCTGAACCACTGGTGCAGGGATTATACAAGGATATCACAATTAATATCCTTAAATCTTAATGTTCGACTTTCTCTGACTTGGTGGTTAGATCACCATTGCATAATTCTAGGGGCCTCTTTCGTTTGTTCAACCTGGACTGTGATCACAACAGATGCAAGTCTTTCAGGTTGGGGAGCTGTTTGGGGATCTCTCTGACAGCACAAGGAGTTTGGAAATCTCAAGAGGCAAGATTACCAATCAATATTTTGGAACTCCGTGCAATTCTCAGGGCTCTTTAGTTTTGGCCTCTGTTGAAGAGAGAACCGTTCATTTGTTTTCAGACAGACAATATCACAACTGTGGCATATGTCATCAGGGTGGGAGTCACAGTTCTCAAGCTATGAAAGAGGCATCTCTGATACTTGTTTGGGTGGAATCCAGCTCCTGTCTAATTTCCGCCTGAGGATCCCTGGACCTGGACAGGTACCTGGGAAGTTTCTTGCCATCAGATCTATTTCTGGAAGACCCCACATCTGAACAAGTTGAGAAAACACATCTGGATGGAGAGACAATTCTCCCGGATGTAAAGTTTGACGACTGAGATAATCCGCTTCCCAATTGTCTATACCTGGGATATGAACCGCAGAAATTAGACAGGAGTTGGATTCCGCCCAAACAAGTATCCGAGATACCTCTTTCATAGCTTAAGGACTGTAACTCCCACCCTGGTGATTGACATATGCCACAGTTGTGATATTGTCTGTCTGAAAACAAATGAAGGGTTCTCTCTTCAACAGAGGCCAAAACTGAAGAGCCCTGAGAATTGCACAGAGTTCCAAAATATTTATTGGTAATCTCGCCTCTTGAGATTTCCAAACCCCTTGTGCTGTCAGAGATCCCCAAACAGCTCCCCAACCTGAAAGACTTGCATCTTTTGTGATCACAGTCCAGGTTGGACGAACAAAAGAGGCCTCTAGAATAATACGATGGTGATCTAACCACCAAGTCAGAGAAAGTCGAACATTGGGATTTAAGGATATTCATTTTTATATCCTTGTATAATCCCTGCACCATTGGTTCAGCATAAAAAGCTGGAGAGGTCTCATATGAAAACGAGCAAAGGGGATTGCATCCGATGCTGCAGTCATGAGACCTAAAACTTCCATGCACATGGCTACTGAAGGGAATGACAGACTGAAGGTTCCGACAGGCTGCAACCAATTTCAAACGTCTCTTGTCTGTTACAAAGTCATGGACACTGAATCTATCTGGAAAACCAAAAAAGGTCACCTTTGTCTGAGGAATCAAAGAACTTTTTGGTAAAGTGATCCTCCAACCATGTCTTTGAAGAAACAACACTAGTTGATTTGCGCGAGATTCTGCAGAACGTAAAGACTGAGCGAGTACCAAGATATCGTCCAAATAAGGAAACACCGCAATACCGTGCACTCCAATTACAGAGAGTAGGTCACCAAGAACCTTTGAAAAGATTCTTGGAGCTGTTGCAAGGCCAAAAGGAAGAGCAACAAATTGGTAAAGCTCGTCTAGAAAAGAGAATCTCAGGAACTGAAAGTGATCCGGATGAATCGGAATATGAAGATATGCATCCTGTAAGTCTATTGTGGACATATAATGCCCTTGCTGAACAAAAGGCAGAATAGTGTTTAGTTACCATTTTGAAGGTTGGTACTCTTACATATTGATTCAAAATCTTTAGATCCAAAAATGTTCTGAAATAATTTTCTCTCTTTGGGACAATGAATAGATTTGAATAAAACCCCAGACCCTGTTCCTGAAACGGAACTGGCATGATTACCCCCTGATAACTCCAGGTCTAAAACACACTTCAGGAAAGCCTGAGCCTTTACTGGGTTCGCTGGAATGCGTGAGAGAAAAAATCTTCTCACAGGCGGTCTTACTCTGAATCCTATTATGTACCCCTGAGAGACAATACTCTGAATCCATTGTTTTTGGACTGAATTGATCCAAACATCTTTGAAAAATTGTAATCTGCCCCCTACCAGCTGAGCTGGAATGAGGGCCGCACCCTTATGCAGACTTAGGGGCTGGCTTTGATCTCTTAAATGGCTTGGATTTATTCTAATTTGAGGAAGGTTTCCAATTGGAAACAGATTCCTTTGGGGGAAGGATTAGATTTCTGTTCCTTATATCGAAAGGAACGAAAACGGTTAGAAGCTTTAGATTTACCCTTAGTCAGAGTGATGTAACTATGGTCTAATAAACACTGAGTGCAATAAAAAACAAAAATACCCCGTAAACGATGCAACTATATATGCCGTAGAATGCTACTCAAAAGTCCTCTGAGCCTAGTCGAAGGGTCTTACTCCTTCTGGAAGTAATGCCGCAACAGTAGGGAACGTAGATTCTACATGCGCACTACCGCCCTGTAATTCTGACAGGAAGATGGCGGATAGTGCGCTGAGGAACTAGAAGGCGGGAAAAACCTAACCCCTAGTCTCCGGAACACCTCAGGATTGTACTAAGACTCCCGGCACTGCTGAGCACTCATACTATCTTCACTGAGGATGAGAAGTGCGAAAAAAACATGTGGGCCTCAATTTAGAGCTGCAAATTAAAAGAGGCCACTACAATAGACATAAGTAGAGTACATAGTATGTTAAAAATGCCACACATTGCACAACACGGTCAGTAAACCCCTCTACCAGGACATGCATTGATAACTGATAATAAATACCATACATGAAGCAGTCTGATACAAGACTGTACAGTCTACCCTGAAAGACCAATGTAAAGCCCAGATATAACAGTGTTATAAGCTATCCTTGTATAAAGCTGGTAAATTGGCTATATGGTAACTATACTTTTCAGCCTGCGGGCTGTGTGAAAGACATGGGTACTTACCCAGCAACAGTCCCCTCCACTGGTCTTACCCCAATGTAGCCTCAGGATGAAGAAGAGTGACCATCCCTTGCTGTAACTAAAAGCAGTGGGTATACTGAAGGAGTAGATCATTCTGGCCAAGCAGGAGGAGGCTAAGGGAACTTTCAAGCGACACCCATAGCAGGCTTGTGACCACTACTCCATGAAGAAAATTTAAATTGCAAACTCAGTACTCTCCTATATCCCTCTCTCCCAGGAACTATCCATCGAGGAAAATTCAGGATCAATATCCCCCTGTGGATCTTCAAGAAATTCTTAACACCTCTAATTATGCCTTTCTTCTTGACAAGGCAAATAACTACTGGGAGAGAGAGTGAAGTAGGAGAGATACTTAAAGCTTTGTTGTGGGTGTCTTTGCCTTCTCCTGGTGGCCAGGAAGTGAATCCCATGAGTAAGGATTTTGTGGACTCTTACCACCTAAAAAAAAAAAAACGCTCATCCACTGGATGGATCACAGAGATCACAAATGCTAAAAAGATGCACAAAAGCTAAGCAACCAATAACCATTCCATTTGACAAAGCATTTATTAACAATTTCCTTGTACAGTGAGTTCACGTAGATTTTGTGGTATTTAATATAAATAAAAATGATTAATAATTACTTGATAACCTTAAGTTAACTATTACTACATTAGACTACACATAGCAAACACTACAGGCTCTTCACGCAAACTATACAAAAAAGTAAAAAAGTTACCTTCTGTCAGGAACAAGTGAAGCCAGCAATTAAAAAACAAACAAAAACATTTTTTTTCAGAATATTAAGTAAATTGGTTTAAAATATAAATTTTTGTATCACAAGAAGACTAAACTAGTGTTACAAATCCTAGCCCTGTTTATACAACATGCTTTCAATACTTCCCAAAGTCCATTCCACTCACAACTAACAACCCTAGTAATATACTTATAATGAACTTATAAGCTAAAGAAATCGAATTTACAATTACCCACGTGTTAGTGTGTACTTTGCCTATAGCATGCCTTAAACATTGAATAGGGTAATAAAGGTTTCTATATACGGTGACCCTTTGCAATGAGGATATTGGGGTGTGTAGTTCAAAAAGCTTTTAAACAATTCATACCTACTAGCAGGGTGGATTTGATCTAAATCAAACTGTTTTAAATAAGGATTTAAATCTTCATTTATTAGTAAGACTATATATAAATAATGGATTTTGCTACATAAAAAGTTTCATTTTTAGAATAACATTCCAGTTACATCAGAAAATTATTTATTTATATACCATTAGAAATCAATAATTCACTTCCCAATAATTTTATAATTATCTCAATTTTAACAGGTTAATCGTTCATATTTTATCAACTTCTCAGATGTACTTTATAGGAAAAAAACATAATTTATGAAAGAACTTACCTGATAAATTCATTTCTTTCATATTAGCAAGAGTCCATGAGCTAGTGACGTATGGGATATACATTCCTACCAGGAGGGGCAAAGTTTCCCAAACCTCAAAATGCCTATAAATACACCCCTCACCACACCCACAATTCAGTTTAACGAATAGCCAAGAAGTGGGGTGATAAAAAAGTGCGAAAGCATATAAAATAAGGAATTGGAATAATTGTGCTTTATACAAAATCATAACCACCACAAAAAAAGGGCGGGCCTCATGGACTCTTGCTAATATGAAAGAAATGAATTTATCAGGTAAGTTCTTACATAAATTATGTTTTCTTTCATGTAATTAGCAAGAGTCCATGAGCTAGTGACGTATGGGATAATGACTACCCAAGATGTGGATCTTTCCACACAAGAGTCACTAGAGAGGGAGGGATAAAATAAAGACAGCCAATTCCTGCTGAAAATAATCCACACCCAAAATAAAGTTTAACGAAAAACATAAGCAGAAGATTCAAACTGAAACCGCTGCCTGAAGTACTTTTCTACCAAAAACTGCTTCAGAAGAAGAAAATACATCAAAATGGTAGAATTTAGTAAAAGTATGCAAAGAGGACCAAGTTGCTGCTTTGCAGATCTGGTCAACCGAAGCTTCATTCCTAAACGCCCAGGAAGTAGATACTGACCTAGTAGAATGAGCTGTAATTCTCTGAGGCGGAATTTTACCCGACTCAACATAGGCAAGATGAATTAAAGATTTCAACCAAGATGCCAAAGAAATGGCAGAAGCTTTCTGGCCTTTTCTAGAACCGGAAAAGATAACAAATAGACTAGAAGTCTTACGGAAAGATTTCGTAGCTTCAACATAATATTTCAAAGCTCTAACAACATCCAAAGAATGCAACGATTTCTCCTTAGAATTCTTAGGATTAGGACATAATGAAGGAACCACAATTTCTCTACTAATGTTGTTGGAATTCACAACTTTAGGTAAAAATTCAAAAGAAGTTCGCAACACCGCCTTATCCTGATGAAAAATCAGAAAAGGAGACTCACAAGAAAGAGCAGATAATTCAGAAACTCTTCTGGCAGAAGAGATGGCCAAAAGGAACAAAACTTTCCAAGAAAGTAATTTAATGTCCAATGAATGCATAGGTTCAAACGGAGGAGCTTGAAGAGCTCCCAGAACCAAATTCAAACTCCAAGGAGGAGAAATTGACTTAATGACAGGTTTTATACGAACCAAAGCTTGTACAAAACAATGAATATCAGGAAGAATAGCAATCTTTCTGTGAAAAAGAACAGAAAGAGCAGAGATTTGTCCTTCAAAGAACTTGCGGACAAACCCTTATCTAAACCATCCTGAAGAAACTGTAAAATTCTCGGTATTCTAAAAGAATGCCAAGAAAAATGATGAGAAAGACACCAAGAAATATAAGTCTTCCAGACTCTATAATATATCTCTCGAGATACAGATTTACGAGCCTGTAACATAGTATTAATCACGGAGTCAGAGAAACCTCTTTGACCAAGAATCAAGCGTTCAATCTCCATACCTTTAAATTTAAGGATTTCAGATCCTGATGGAAAAAAGGACCTTGTGACAGAAGGTCTGGTCTTAACGGAAGAGTCCACGGTTGGCAAGAGGCCATCCGGACAAGATCCGCATACCAAAACCTGTGAGGCCATGCTGGAGCTACCAGCAGAACAAACGAGCATTCCTTCAGAATCTTGGAGATCACTCTTGGAAGAAGAACTAGAGGCGGAAAGATATAGGCAGGATGATACTTCCAAGGAAGTGATAATGCATCCACTGCCTCCGCCTGAGGATCCCGGGATCTGGACAGATACCTGGGAAGTTTCTTGTTTAGATGGGACGCCATCAGATCTATTTCTGGAAGTTCCCACATTTGAACAATCTGAAGAAATACCTCTGGGTGAAGAGACCATTCGCCCGGATGCAACGTTTGGCGACTGAGATAATCCGCTTCCCAATTGTCTACACCTGGGATATGAACCGCAGAGATTAGACAGGAGCTGGATTCCGCCCAAACCAAAATTCGAGATACTTCTTTCATAGCCAGAGGACTGTGAGTCCCTCCTTGATGATTGATGTATGCCACAGTTGTGACATTGTCTGTCTGAAAACAAATGAACGATTCTCTCTTCAGAAGAGGCCAAAACTGAAGAGCTCTGAAAATTGCACGGAGTTCCAAGATATTGATAGGTAATCTCACCTCCTGAGATTCCCAAACTCCCTGTGCCGTCAGAGATCCCCACACAGCTCCCCAACCCGTGAGACTTGCATCTGTTGAAATTACAGTCCAGGTCGGAAGCACAAAAGAAGCCCCCTGAATTAAACAATGGTGATCTGTCCACCATGTTAGAGAGTGCCGAACAATCGGTTTTAAAGATATTGTTTGAGATATCTTCGTGTAATCCTTGCACCATTGCTTCAGCATACAGAGCTGAAGAGGTCGCATGTGAAAACGAGCAAAGGGGATCGCGTCCGATGCAGCAGTCATAAGACCTAGAATTTCCATGCATAAGGCTACCGAAGGGAATGATTGTGACTGAAGGTTTCGACAAGCTGCAATCAATTTTAGACGTCTCTTGTCTGTTAAAGACAGAGTCATGGACACTGAATCCATCTGGAAACCCAGAAAGATTACCCTTGTCTGAGGAATCAAAGAACTTTTTGGTAAATTGATCCTCCAACCATGATCTTGAAGAAACAACACAAGTCGATTCGTATGAGACTCTGCTAAATGTAAAGACTGAGCAAGTACCAAGATATCGTCCAAATAAGGAAATACCACAATACCCTGTTCTCTGATTACAGACAGAAGGGCACCGAGAACCTTTGTAAAAATTCTTGGAGCTGTAGCTAGGCCAAACGGCAGAGCCACAAACTGGTAATGGTTGTCCAGAAAAGAGAATCTCAGGAACTGAAAATGATCTGGATGAATCGGAATATGCAGATATGCATCCTGTAAATCTATTGTGGACATATAATTCCCTTGCTGAACAAAAGGCAAGATAGTCCTTACAGTTACCATTTTGAACGTTGGTATCCTTACATAACGATTCAATATTTTTAGATCCAGAACTGGTCTGAAGGAATTCTCCTTCTTTGGTACAATGAAGAGATTTGAATAAAACCCCATCCCCTGTTCCTGAACTGGAACTGGCATAATTACTCCAGTCAACTCTAGATCTGAAACACATTTCAGAAATGCTTGAGCTTTTACTGGATTTACTGGGACACGGGAAAGAAAAAATCTCTTTGCAGGAGGTCTTATCTTGAAACCAATTCTGTACCCTTCTGAAACAATGTTCTGAATCCAAAGATTGTGAACAGAATTGATCCAAATTTCCTTGAAAAAACGTAACCTGCCCCCTACCAGCTGAGCTGGAATGAGGGCCGCACCTTCATGTGGACTTAGAAGCAGGCTTTGCCTTTCTAGCTGGCTTGGATTTATTCCAGACTGGAGATGGTTTCCAAACTGAAACTGCTCCTGAGGATGAAGGATCAGGCTTTTGTTCTTTGTTGAAACGAAAGGAACGAAAACGATTATTAGCTCTGCTTTTACCTTTAGATTTTTTATCCTGTGGTAAAAAAGTTCCTTTCCCACCAGTAACAGTTGAAATGATGGAATCCAACTGAGAACCAAATAATTTGTTACCCTGGAAAGAAATAGAAAGTAAAGTTGATTTAGAAGCCATATCAGCATTCCAAGTTTTAAGCCATAAAGCTCTTCTAGCTAAAATAGCTAGAGACATAAACCTGACATCAACTCTGATAATATAAAAAATGGCATCACAGATAAAATTATTAGCATGCTGAAGAAGAATAATAATGTCATGAGAATCACGATGTGTTACTTGTTGCGCTAAAGTTTCCAACCAAAAAGTTGAAGCTGCAGCAACATCAGCCAAAGATATAGCAGGTCTAAGAAGATTACCTGAACACAGATCAGCTTTTCTTAGAAAGGACTCAATTTTCCTATCTAGAGGATCCTTATACGAAGTACCATCTGACGTAGGAATAGTAGTACGTTTAGCAAGGGTAGAAATAGCCCCATCAACTTTAGGGATTTTGTCCCAAAATTCTAATCTGCCAGACGGCACAGGATATAAATGCTTAAAACGTTTAGAAGGAGTAAATGAATTACCCAATTTATCCCATTCTTTGGAAATTACTGCAGAAATAGCATTAGGAACAGGAAAAACTTCTGGAATAACCACAGGAGCTTTAAATACCTTATCTAAACGTTTAGAATTAGTATCAAGAGGACCAGAATCCTCTATTTCTAAAGCAATTAGAACTTCTTTAAGTAAAGAACGAATAAATTCCATTTTAAATAAATATGAAGATTTATCAGCATCAACCTCAGAGACAGAATCCTCTGAACCAGAGGAGTCATCAGAATCAGAATGATGATGTTCATTTAAAAATTCATCTGTAGGGAGAGAAGTTTTAAAAGATTTTTTACGTTTACTAGAAGGAGAAATAACAGACATAGCCTTCTTTATGGATTCAGAAACAAAATCTCTTATATTATCAGGAACATTCTGCACCTTAGATGTTGAGGGAACTGCAACAGGCAATGGTACTTTACTAAAGGAAATATTATCTGCTTTAACAAGTTTGTCATGACAATCAATACAAACAACAGCTGGAGAAATAGCTACCAAAAGTTTACAGCAGATACACTTAGCTTTGGTAGATTCAGCACTTGACAGCGATTTTCCTGTAGTATCTTCTGGCTCAGATGCAACGTGAGACATCTTGCAATATGTAAGAGAAAAAACAACATATAAAGCAAAATTGATCAAATTCCTTAAATGACAGTTTCAGGAATGGGAAAAAATGCCAAAGAACAAGCTTCTAGCAACCAGAAGCAATAAAAAATGAGACTTAAATAATGTGGAGACAAAAGCGACGCCCAAATTATTTGGCGCCTAAATGCTTTTTGGCGCCAAAAATGACGCCACATCTGGAACGCCGACATTTTTGGCGCGAAATAACGTCAAAAAATGACGCAACTTCCGGCGACACGTATGACGCCGGAAACGGAAATAGAATTTTTGCGCCAAAAAAGTCCGCGCCAAGAATGACGCAATAAAATGAAGCATTTTCAGCCCCCGCGAGCCTAACAGCCCACAGGGAAAAAGTCAAATTTTAAGGTAAGAAAAAATGGTCAAATCAAAATGCATTATCCCAAATATGAAACTGACTGTCTGAAAATAAGGAAAGTTGAACATTCTGAGTCAAGGCAAATAAATGTTTGAATACATATATTTAGAACTTTATAAACAAAGTGCCCAACCATAGCTTGGAGTGTCACAGAAAATAAGACTTACTTACCCCAGGACACTCATCTACATATAGCAGATAGCCAAACCAGTACTGAAACGAGAATCAGCAGAGGTAATGGTATATATAAGAGTATATCGTCGATCTGAAAAGGGAGGTAAGAGATGAATCTCTACGACCGATAACAGAGAACCTATGAAATAGACCCCGTAGAAGGAGATCACTGCATTCAAATAGGCAATACTCTCCTCACATCCCTCTGACATTCACTGCACGCTGAGAGGAAAACCGGGCTCCAACTTGCTGCGGAGCGCATATCAACGTAGAATCTAGCACAAACTTACTTCACCACCTCCATCGGAGGCAAAGTTTGTAAAACTGAATTGTGGGTGTGGTGAGGGGTGTATTTATAGGCATTTTGAGGTTTGGGAAACTTTGCCCCTCCTGGTAGGAATGTATATCCCATACGTCACTAGCTCATGGACTCTTGCTAATTACATGAAAGAAACATAATTTATGTTTACCTGATAAATTTATTTCTCTTGTGATGTATCGAGTCCACGGATTCATCCACACTTGTGGGATATTCTCCTTCCCAACAGGAAGTGCAAAGAGAGCACCCACAGCAGAGCTGTCTATATAGCTCCTCCCTTAGCTCCACCCCCCAGTCACTCAACCGAAGGCTAGGAAGAAAAAGGAGAAACTATAGGGTGCAGTGGTGACTGAAGTTTTTTAAATAAAAATATATTGCCTGTCTTAACAGGGCGGGCCGTGGACTCGATACATCACAAGAGAAATAAATTTATCAGGTAAGCATAAATTATGTTTTCTCTTGTAAGATGTATCGAGTCCACGGATTCATCCATACTTGTGGGATACCAATACCAAAGCTTTAGGACACGGAGGAAGGGAAGGACAAGACAGGGACCTTAAACGGAAGGCACCATTGCTTGTAGAACCTCCCAAAAATAGCCTCCGAAGAAGCAAAAGTATTGAATTTGTAAAATTTGGAAAAGTATGAAGCGAAGACCAAGTCGCCGCCTTACAAATCTGTTCAACAGAAGCCTCATTTTTAAAAGCCCATGTGGAAGCCACTGCTTTAGTGGAATGAGCAGTAATTCTTTCGGGAGGCTGCTGTCCAGCAGTCTCATAAGCCAAACGGATGATGCTTTTCAGCCAAAAGGAAAGAGAGGTAGCCGTAGCCTTTTGACCTCTCCGTTTACGAGAATAAACAACAAACAATGAAGTTGTTTGATGGAAATCTTTAGTTGCTTGTAAGTAGAACTTTAAAGCACGAACCACATCAAGATTGTGCAACAGACGTTCCTTCTTTGATGAAGGATTAGGACACAGTGAAGGAACAACAATCTCCTGATTGATATTCCTATAAGAAACAACCTTAGGAAGAAAAACAGGTTTGGTACGCAAAACCACCTTATCTGTATGGAAAACAAGGTAAGGTGAGTCACACTGTAAAGCAGATAACTCAGAAACTCTTCGAGCCGAAGAGATAGCTACCAAAAACAAAACTTTCCGAGATAGAAGCTTAATATCTATGGAATGCATAGGTTCAAACGGAACCCCTTGAAGAACTTTAAGAACTAAGTTTAGGCTCCATGGTGGAGCAACAGGTTTAAATACAGGCTTGATCCTGACCAAGGCCTGACTAAATGCTTGAACGTCTGGGACATCTGCCAGACGTTTGTGTAAAAGAATAGACAAAGCAGATATTTGTCCTTTTAAGGAACTAGCTGATAATCCCTTCTCCAATCCTTCTTGGAGAAAAGACAATATTCTAGGAATCCTAATCTTACTCTATGAGTAACCCTTGGATTCACACCAATAAAAATATTTGCGCCAAATCTTATGATAAATCTTCCTGGTGACAGGCTTTCTAGCTTGAATCAGGGTATCAATGACTGACTCAGAGAAACCACGCTTTGATAGAATCAGGCGTTTAATCTCCAAGCAGTCAGACGCAGAGAAATTAGATTTGGATGCGTGAATGGACCCTGGATTAGAAGGTCCTGCCTCATTGGCAGAGACCACGGTGGAACCGATGACATGTCCACTAGGTCTGCATACCAAGTCCTGCGTGGCCACGCAGGTGCTATCAGAATCACTGAAGCCCTCTCCTGCTTGATTCTGGCAACCAGACGTGGGAGGAGAGGAAACGGTGGAAATACATAGGCCAGATTGAAGGACCAGGGCACTGCTAGAGCATCTATCAGTACCGCCTGGGGATCCCGGGACCTGGACCCGTAACGAGGAAGTTTGGCATTCTGTCGGGACGCCATCAGATCCAATTCTGGTGTGCCCCATAGCTGAATCAGCTGGGCAAATACCTCCGGATGGAGCTCCCACTCCCCCCGGACGAAAAGTCTGACGACTTAGGAAATCCGCCTCCCAGTTCTCTACTCCTGGGATATGGATTGCTGAGAGATGGCAAGAGTGATCCTCCGCCCATCGAATTATTTTGGTTACCTCCATCATCGCTAGAGAACTCTGTGTTCCTCCTTGATGATTGATATAAGCTAGTCGTGATGTTGTCCGACTGAAATCTGATGAATTTGGCCGCAGCAAGCTGAGGCCATACCTGAAGCGCATTGAATATCGCTCTCAGTTCTAGAATGTTTATCGGGAGGAGAGTTTCCTCCTGAGACCATAAACCCTGTGCTTTCAGGGAGTTCCAGACTGCACCCCAGCCTAGCAGGCTGGCATCTGTCGTTACTATGAGCCACTCTGGCCTGCGGAAACACATTCCCTGAGACAGGTGGTCCTGAGACAACCACCAGAGAAGAGAATCTCTGGTCTCCTGGTCCAGATTTATTTGAGGAGATAAATCTGCATAATCCCCATTCCTCTGTTTGAGCATGCATAGTTGCAGTGGTCTGAGATATAGGCGGGCAAAAGGAACTAATGTCCATTGCCGCTACCATGAGCCCGATTACCTCCATGCACTGAGCCACTGATGGCCGAGGAATGGAATGAAGATCTCGGCAAGTGGTTAAGAGTTTTGATTTTCTGACCTCCGTCAGAAATATTTTCATTTCTACCGAGTCTATCAGAGTCCCTAGGAAGGAAACTCTTGTGAGAGGGAAGAGAACTCTTTTTTTATGTTCACCCTCCACCCGTGAGAGCTCAGAAAAGCCAACACGATGTCCGTGTGAGACTTGGCTAGTTGGAAAGTCGACGCCTGAATTAAGATGTCGTCTAGATAAGGCAACACTGCTATGCCCCGCGGCCTTAGCACCGCCAAAAGGGACCCTAGCACTTTTGTGAAAATTCTGGGAGCCGTGGCCAACCCGAAGGGAAGGGCCATGAACTGGAAATGCCTGTCCAGAAAGGCAAATCTGAGGAATTGATAATCTCTGAATAGGGATATGTAGATACGCATCCTGCAAGTCCACGGTAGTCATATATTGACCCTCCTGGATCATTGGTAGAATGGTCCGAATAGTCTCCATCTTGAATGATGGTACTCTGAGGAATTTGTTTAGAATTTTGAGATCCAAGATTGGTCTGAAAGTTCCCTCTTTTTTGGGAACCACAAACAGGTTTGAGTAAAATCCTAGCCCTTATTCCTCTTTTGGAACTGGGCGGATCACTCCCATGGTATGTAGGTCTTCTACACAGCGTAAGAACGCCTCTCTCTCTGTCTGGTTTGCAGACAATTGAGAAATGTGAAATCTCCCCCTTGGGGGGGGGGGGAGTCTGAAGTCCAGAAGATATCCCTGGGACACAATTTCTAAAGCCCTGGAATCATGAACAGCTCTTGCCTGAGTGAAGAGAGAGAGTCTGCTCCCTACTAGATCCGGTCCCGGATCGGGGGCTACCCCTTCATGCTGTCTTAGAGGCAGCTGCAGGCTTCTTGGCCTGTTTACCCTTGTTCCAAGCCTGGTTAGGTCTCCAGACTGACTTGGATTGGGCAAAATTCCCCTCTTGCTTTGCAGCAGAGGAAGCTGAAGAGGGACCACCCTTGAAGTTCCGAAAGGAACGAAAATTATTTTGTTTGGTCCTCATTTTATTTGTTTTATCCTGAGGGAGGGCATGGCCTTTCCCTCCAGTGATGTCTGAATTAATCTCTTTCAGTTCAGGCCCGAATAGGGTCTTTCCTTTGAAAGGGATGTTCATAAGTTTAGATTTTGATGACACATCAGCAGACCAGGACTTAAGCCATAACGCCCTGCGTGCTAAAATGGCAAAACCTGAATTGTTGGCCGCTAATTTAGCCAGTTGGAAAGCGGCATCTGTAATGAATGAATTAGCCAACTTAAGGGTCTTAATTCTATCCATAATATCCTCTAATGGAGTCTCCATCTGAAGAGCCTCTTCAAGAGCCTCGAACCAGAAAGCAGCTGCAGTAGTTACAGGAACAATGCACGCAATAGGTTGGAGAAGAAAACCTTGATGAACAAAAATTTTCTTCAGGAGACCCTCTAATTTTTTTATCCATAGGATCTTTGAAAGCACAACTATCTTCGATAGGTATAGTTGTACGCTTAGCAAAAGTAGAAATAGCTCCCTCCACCTTAGGGACCGTCTGCCGCAAGTCCCGCATGTTGTCAGATATGGGAAACATTTTCTTAAAAACAGGAGGGGGAGCGAACGGAATACCTGGTCTATCCCACTCCTTAGTAACAATATTCACAATCCTCTTAGGGACTGTAAAAACATCAGTGTAAACAGGAACCTCTAAGTATTTGTCCATTTTATACAATTTCTCTGGGACCACTATAGAGTCACAATCATCTAGAGTCGCTAATACCTCCCTGAGCAATAAGCGGAGGTGTTCAAGCTTAAATTTAAAGGCCGTCATATCAGAATGTGTCTGAGGGAGCGTCTTTCCTGAATCAGAAATTTCTCCCTCAGATAACAAATCCCTTACCCCTACTTCAGAACATTGAGAGGGTATATCGGATACGGCTACTAAAGCGTCAGACGACTCAGCATTTGTTCTTAACCCAGAGCTGTCACGCTTTCCTTGTAAACCAGGCAGTTTAGATAAAACCTCTGTGAGGGTTTTATTCATAACTGTGGCCATGTCTTGTAAAGTAAATTAATTCGACGCACTAGAGGTACTTGGCATCACTTGTGCGGGCGTTAATGGTAGTGACACTTGGGGAGATCTAGATGGCAAACCCTCATTCTCTTCTGTCTGAGAATCATCTATTTCAATATTTTTAAGTGCAAAAATAGGCTCTTTATAATTTATAGACATATCAGTGCAAGTGGGACACATTCTAAGAGGGGGGTTCCACAATGGCTTCTAAACACATTGAACAAGGATTTTCCTTGGTGTCAGACATGTTAAACAGGCTAGTAATGTAACAAGCAAGCTTGGAAAACACTTTAATCAAAGCAAATAGCACTTAGAAAAAAAACGTTACTGTGCCTTTAAGAGAAAAAAAGCTGAACAAACTCTGCAAAACAGTGTAAAAAAGCAGTAAACTCAACGAATTTTTTACAGTAGCATCATGAAGCCTTAGTAACTTTGCACAGCTATGCAAATAAACAATTAACCCCTTAATGTAAAAACCGGATTGACAAAACGTCATAAACCGGTAAAAAACGTTCAGCACCTTGCCACAGCTCTGCTGTGGCGCCTACCTGCCCTTCAGGAACGATTTGTGGGGGAAAAAACTTCTTTACAGCCCTCAAACAGTAGGAACCTCTGGAGAAGCAGCTGGATGTCTGAGGAAAAGAAACTGCGCAACTGAGGCGCGAAAATAGGCCCCTCAAACCTCACTCGATGTTATGGGGCCTAAATGAAACACAACAGAGTGTTTCTTAAACTAGCCATGTGGGTTAAAAACCCTTAAACAAGCCACAATGACCCCTTAAAGTCCCTCCAAAAACGTTATATTTGCATTTTTTATAAATAAACAAAAACGTTTTTTCCTATCAGTGTCACCAGTAACTAATGAGCCCTTAATGCAAGCTAGAATTACTACTAAGGGCTAGATTTATCAAAGGCAAGTCGAAGTGTCTGAAATGTGCGACTAACACTGCGCCGCTATTCGCTTCTGTGGCGGCGCAATTCTGCGCCCATATTTATCATAAAACTGCCCGTAATTATGCTCCTTTTCAAACAGGCGAGCTGCAACGTATGTTGATAAATCCCGCAGGTCGCAATTGTACATCCCCATATTTATCATGATTCAACCGAAATGTTGTGCCCTATTCTAGTTCTATATCAGTTAAAGTATAGTATGCAAGTTGTCATTTTTATTTGTGCCTACTGCTCAACATTGATACATTGTTATTCATATTGATATATATATATATATGTATATCTATATATAGATAGATATAGATAGATAGATATGTAGTACATTTATGTATTTTTTTTGTATCAAATAGTATTTACACAGGCAGTTTTTTCAATGTATCTGTGTATTTGTATAGTAATTTTCTAAACTCAATTCTCACTTCCATGATACACTTCACATGTCTTTACAAACATTCTCCAAAAATCGTGAGCCAAGTTTACACTTGTCTATGGCAAATGAATCAACATTTGCTACATCTAGTGTATTTTTTTTTTACTCATACTCATTGAAATAAAAATATTTTAGTCTCCTCATTGTGCCATACTGTTTTGTGAATAAACAATGCTCATTGTGACATTGAAGGAGTGAAAATTTTTGCGATTTCTATAGTGCTCCTCAACTGATGAAGGTGGTACCAATGCAATGTGAGTGCAGTCTATAGCACCTAGAACATTGGGAATCCCTGCAAAATTATAAAAGCCAATTTTTATCCTGTGCCACTGTTCTGAATTCTTTGGAACACATATATATTTGTTTAAATGTTTTAAAATTGCCTTTAAAACAACAACCATATGCCTGGAAAATGAGGGCTGACTCATGCCTACAATTGGACTGGACACTGATTGAAAAGATCCTGTAGCTAAGAAATGTAGCACAGCCAATAATTTCACTATTCCAGGGATTGATCTTGTCCTTCTTGTGCTTGGCTCCAGGTCAAGTTGTATAAGTCCATATAAATCTAAAATAGTAGCTCTGTTGAGCCTGAACCGTTTCTTAACTTCAGAATCAGTTAAAGCATGCAGACCACAACGGGGTAGAAAAAGTCTTGGCGCCCGTGTGCGCCTTTGTAAAGGCACATCTCTGTCACAATCATCAGTGTCTTCCAAGCGCTGAGCAAGGGACAATTGCGCTAAAATAAGAAAGTATTCCATTTCGAGATAGGTGAAACAGTGGGCTATACTGAAGATTCGCCTATGTATATATGGCGCAAATACAAAGACGTAGTTCAGTGCGATACTACACCTCACAATTTGCGAGAAGTGATGTTGAATACCGGACGACTCGTATTTCAGACTCTTCACGTACAATTACGACTTGCTTCCTATTGTGTATTTGCACTATCGGGAGCGCGCCCGTGCGCCTAGCGAAGTTAGGCGAGGTGCTAACATGTTCCATACAGATTTGCGCAATTTTAGGCGCAGGTGACCATGATAAATTTGGGGATGTTTTAATGTGCGATATTTTGGGCGTAATTGTATGAGAAGTTGTTTGATAAATCTAGCCCTAAGTGTCTGAATACAGCTTACCCTTCCCTCATGGGAATATTGCCAGCCTTTTCTAGAATTAACAGTCTGTCTAGAAAAATATAGACTGAACATACCTCAATGCAGCTTAGCCTGCAAACCGTTCCCCCAACTGAAGTTTTCCAGTACTCTTCAACCCTTGTGAGAACAGCAGTCGATCTTAGTTACAAAGTTCTAAGATCATCATCCTCCTTGCAGAAATCTTAATTCCTTTTCTGCCAGAGAGTAAATAGTACACACCGGTAACATTTAAAATAACAAACTTTTGCTTGAGAAAATAAAAACTAACATTTTTGTCACCACACTCACTTTACCCTTCCTAGTTACTTAGAGTAGGCAAAGAGAATGACTGGGGGGTGGAGCTAAGGGAGGAGCTATATAGACAGCTCTGCTGTGGGTGCTCTCTTTGCCACTTCCTGTAGGGAAGGAGAATATCCCACAAGTATGGATGAATCCGTGGACTCGATACATCTTACAAGAGAAATAATTATTTCCATAACAACAATTTAAATAGTTTTATTTAACTAAACCACTAACATTATAGGTTTCACTATCATTTTTACTGCTTTCCCTTTTTTCTCCTCACATTTAGGTCCTTGTGCAGATCTATTCCACTACAACAAATCTTCTATTCATTGAGCTTCTTGAAACTTAGTAAGGGGTTGATTCTATGTACATAGAATTGCAGGGCAATGCGATTAAAGGGACAGTAAAGTCAAAATTAAATGTTTATGATTCGGAAAAAAGTTTTAATGTTAAGTATGGCGCTATCAAACTAATTGCACTTACAAGATGTCTGTAAAAATATTGCCTTTGATATATAATTTCTCCGGCTGCACCAAAGTCTTTGTCACCACTTCTGACGTTACTTAAACTCCTATTGTATCCCAGCATGTGTGTAGAGGATAGTGGCGCTGATGCAAATCACTCCCGGCGGCAGTCTATTTTAACAGCAATTAGTGCATGTAAAGATAAAAGTCTGTAATGCATGAGTCCAGGGTCTTGAGAAAGTCTGTACCAATCGGATGAAACGCGTAGACGGAGGACAAAGGACAGCATTACAGACTTTATCTTTACATGCACTAATTGCTGTTAAAATAGACTGCCGCCGGGAGTGATTTGCATCAGCGCCACTATCCTCTACACACACATGCTGGGATACAATAGGAGTTGAAGTAACGTCAGAAGTGGTGACAAAGACTTTGGTGCAGCCGGAGAAATTATATATCAAAGGCAATATTTTTACAGACATCTTTTAAGTGCAATTAGTTTGATAGCGCCATACTCAACATTAAAACTTTTACCTTGAGTTGCGGTTGCGCTCTGTGCGGTTTTTCTGTTTGCAGTATCGATTGGGCTGGGCGCTCTTTAGCGTCCAGTAACTAAGACAGCAGCACCGCACTCAAGAACAGAGAGAGGAGGAAGCCGGATCACATCAGAAAGAGCGTATAACGTGGATACTATTCTACCATACTCCTTGAGTCATTAAGGTAACATGAATTCATGTAACAAATAGATACACATACGTTTACAACAACAAGTGTATATGCAAGTGGGTGATACATACCAATATTTAATGTTACAATTGAAATTTTGTTTTCGGTTTGATTTTTAATTAATTTTTTCTGCCAAGTAGCTCATTCTGATCAGTTTATATGAAAGATTTTACACAAGTAATTTGTATTTATCAGATGTGCTGGGGGACTCAAGGAAATTAATTACAACTTATCTGAGCCCCAGCAGTTTTTAGTCAGTTAGCGCAGTGGTAGGGAGGGAAGTGTTGAATCATTCGGAAAAAACATGCAGTTTTAAACAACTTTTCAAAGTACTTCCATTATCTAAGCTATGCACTACTCAAAAAGCTAGCTGCTAGATGCAAATATGGGCTGTTTCAACATAGGATATCAAGAGAATGAAGCAAAATTGATAAGAAGTAAATATGAAAGTTGTTTAAAATTGTATGCTCTATCTGAATCATAACAAATTGTGGGTTTATGTCCTTTTATGGTATTTCTCAAATTTGTATCTTTAGATTCATTTGTCCTCAACAACAAAATTTATGCTTACCTGATAAATCTATTTCTTTCTTGACATGGTGAGTCCACGGATCATCTTCAATTACTGCTGGGAATATCACTCATGGCCAGCAGGAGGCGGCAAAGAGCACCAGAGCAAAGCTGTTTAGTATCACTTCTCTTCCCACAACCCCCAGTCATTCGACCAAAGGAAAAGAAGAGAAAGAAAATAACACAAGGTGCAGAGGTGCCTGAGGTCTATAGAACAAAAAACCTGTCTGAAAAACAGGGAGGGCCGTGGACTCACCGTGTCAAGAAAGAAAGAAATTGATCATGTAAGCATAAATTTTGTTTTCTCTCTGATGACACGGTGAGTCCACGGATCATCTTCAATTACTGTTGGGAATTAATACCCAAGCTAGAGGACACAGATGATACGGGAGGGACAAGACAGGTAACCTAAACAGAAGGCACCACTGCTTAAAAACCCTTTCTCCCAAAGGAAGCCCCAGCCAAGTCAAAAGTATCGAATTTAGAAAAAAAAAAAAAACTTCTACAGAGGCCTCTCTCTAGAAGGCCCAAGAAGAAGACACCGCCCTAGGGGAGGGGGCTGAAAATCTCTCAGGAGACTGCTGCCCAGCAGGCTCATAAACCCTACAATTAACACTTTTCAACCAGAGAAAAGAAAAGTTGTAGTAGCTTTCCGGTGTTTATGTTTATCAAGGAAAACGACAAACAATGCAGAAGACTGACAAAAGTCCTGAGATTGTAGAAACAATTTTAGGACCCGCATAACACCTAAGATGTGCAACAGACGTTCTTCATGAGAAGAAGTATTAGGACAGAGAGAAGGAACAACAATTTCCTGAGAAAATTTTTGTCCGAAAAAAACCATAGGAAGAAAACCAAACTTGGTTAACTGCCATATCTACCTAAAATACAATATAAGGAGAAACACACTGCCAGAGTCCGGTCTCTCAGAACAGAAGAAATATCAGAAAGACAAAATTTCCCAGATAACTTAATATCTCTGAAATGCATAGACTCAAACAGTGTCTGGAGAAAACTTTAAGAACAAAGTTAAGGCTCCAAGGAGGAGCAACCGAATTAAACACAGGCCTGATTTTAACCAGGACCTGATAAGGATTGTACATCCGGCCCATCCTCCAGACGTGTGAGCCGCAGAATGGACAGAACCGAAATCTGACCTTTGAGGGTTCTAACAGATAACCCCTTCTATAGGTCTACCTGGAGAGAAGATAAGATCCTTGGGATCCTAGAACAAATATCCAGAGATAAACTACGAGCCTGAATCATGGTCTCAATGACCGATTCGGAAAAAACCATGCTTAGCTAAGTTCAAGCGTAAAATCTCCAAGCCGCCAGCTTCAGAGAAACGAAATTTGGATGAAAATTCCACAGAGGTAGAGACGACATCTCTACTAGATCCAATTACCAGATCCTGCGAAGCCACGCAGGAGCTATTAGAAAACAAACTATGCACTCCCCTACTTGATCTGAACGAAGACTCATGAAAGGAGAACAAACCGAAGAAAACGGTAACTCAACCTGAAGTTCCAAAGAACTGCCAGAGCATCCATCAGAAAGGCATGAAGATCTCTTGACCTCGACCGAACTAGGGGACCTTGATGTTCTGACGAGATGCCATTATAACCTATTCTGGTAAGCCCCAATTGGTTGTAACCTGAAGAACACTTTCAGATGGAGGTCCCACTCCCCAAGATGGGAAGTCTGTCTGAACAGAACTCCGCTTAGTTGGCCACTCTAGAAAGGTGGATGGTCGATAGACAGAACTGTAAGCACCTGCCCACAGAAAAATCTGAAACACTTCCTACATGACTAAGGAAATGATGAATGCCCCATAGGCTATATTGTCAGACTAAGACCCAATAAACTGGGCTTAGACAACTGAAGTCCAACCATCAGCACTGTAAATCGCTCTCAAATCCAAAATGATAAAAGGGAGAGCAGATTTCTCACAGGACCAACGTCCCTGCCCTTCACGAGTCCCAGACTCCACCCCAGCCCAGAAGGCTGGCGTTCATGATCACAAACACCCAAGAAGGTCTCCAAAGCATGTGTTCTGAGACTTAAAATCCTGAAAACCTACCAAGGGAAGAGACTCTAGACGACTAATCCAGCCCTATTTTCTGAGACAATCTGAATAAACCCCCTTACACAGACTGAGCATGCACAACTGCAGAGCACCCAAACAAAATCGAACAAGGGATGATGCCCATAGAAGTACCATCAGACCAATTACCTCCATATACTGAACCGCTGTCGAACAGTAGACTGAAAAGAGAGGCAAGAGGAAGGATCTCGGCCTTTTCTGTCAGAAGGCCTTTCATCGATAGGGAAGCAATTATAGTCCCTACGCAGACTACCCTGCAGCTGAGACAAAGGACTTTTTTTCCAGCTCCACTACCAACAGTGGAACGGAGAAGACAACAAAAACCTCAGAATGAGAATTGCTTGAAGGAGGATGGCGCCTAAACCAATAGGTCATCCAAACCGCCACTCCCAGGACCTTTGAAAAAACTCTGGAACCAGTGGTAAATCCATTGTTGAATCACAATCCAAAAAGGTTGGCCAGAAAGGAAAAACTCAGGAATCTGAGAAGAAACCTTTGAAGAGAATCTGAGAGTACGTATCCTTTAGGTCTAAGGTCATTATAAACTGATCCTCTCACCAAAGAAGAATGGTAACAGCTTGCGAAGACACATTCAAGGTGCAAAAATAGCTTGCTAGGCAGCTAAGCTAACCATCAGGCTACTAAAGCTGAACGATCCTTCTTTGGAACCACAAACAGCATGGAAATTAAACTAAGCCCTGTTCCAAAACTGGAACTGGACAATCGCTACCAGGGAGGAAGATCCTGAGAACATCTCAAGAACGCCTCTATTCTTATCTGGCTACAGATAATCTTGAGAAGGTGAAACCTGCTCCTGGGAGGAAGGAGTTGAATTCCAATTCATAACCCTGGAATACTAAATCTACCGCCCATTAGGGATCAAGGACCCTTTTTAAAAGTCTAGGAGGAATCCTGCCTGACAGAGCCTAGGGGGAACTGAACCCATGGTTCTGTGTTTTACTGTTCTGTTTGCTGATGTGTTGAGCCACAGTCAGTTCTAGCTGTATCCAGGCAGGACAAAAACAGAGACATACTGCCCCCCATAGGATCCAATCCTGGTTGGGGGGTAAACACTACATGCTGAAAGAATTAGCTGTGGATTTCTTTAATTACTTCCCCTGACCCAATATTGACTGGGTATCCAGGAGGTCCTGAACTATTTCTGCTTGAAAGACCAAGGAGAAGAACTTCTTGAAGTTACGAAATTAGCAACAGAAATAAAAAAATTAAAAATTAGCCCAACAGCTTTTCTGTGGAATCAGACCAGACGTCACACCAAAGGATGCCGCACTTGTCCATAAAGGTATCCGACCTTAAAGGAGCATCTATTATAATCAGAATAATAGAGGCCCCTACTACTTTAAGTACCAAGTGCCATGATAATTAAAGGAGACAGTTTATTACAAAGAGGAGATGGGTAAAAAAGGATTCCTTGGCCTCTCCCATACCTAAGAAATTCCTCCTAACATAGTTGATAAAAGAAGAAATTTTTACAAATGAATCCTAGTATATATAAAAATTACTAGATTCTTGAGGATTGATGACAGGAGAGTCTAAGTTTACCAAGTAGCCAACCTTTCCTAAATAATACCCAAAAGGTGTACAGGCTTGAATCTGAAGAGAATTACTTCAGCACCAGATGAAGGAATTATACTGTCCGAATCGGAGATTTAACCTTCAGATGCTACCGACTATCCTCCTTATCAGACAATAAGGAAGGAAATATATATACAGGGAGTGCAGAATTATTAGGCAAGTTGTATTTTTGAGGATTAATTTTATTATTGAACAACCATGTTCTCAATGAACCCAAAAAACTCATTAATATCAAAGCTGAATAGTTTTGGAAGTAGTTTTTAGTTTGTTTTTAGTTATAGCTATTTTAGGGGGATATCTGTGTGTGCAGGTGACTATTACTGTGCATAATTATTAGGCAACTTAACAAAAAACAAATATATACCCATTTCAATTATTTATTTTTACCAGTGAAACCAATATAAAATCTCAACATTCACAAATATACATTTCTGACATTCAAAAACAAAACAAAAACAAATCAGTGACCAATATAGCCACCTTTCTTTGCAAGGACACTCAAAAGCCTGCCATCCATGGATTCTGTCAGTGTTTTGATCTGTTCACCATCAACATTGCATGCAGCAGCAACCACAGCCTCCCAGACACTGTTCAGAGAGGTGTACTGTTTTCCCTCCTTGTAAATCTCACATTTGATGATGGACCATAGGTTCTCAATGGGGTTCAGATCAGGTGAACAAGGAGGCCATGTCATTAGATTTTCTTCTTTTATACCCTTTCTTGCCAGCCACGCTGTGGAGTACTTGGACGTGTGTGATGGAGCATTGTCCTGCATGAAAATCATGTTTTTCTTGAAGGATGCAGACTTCTTCCTGTACCACTGCTTGAAGAAGGTGTCTTCCAGAAACTGGCAGTAGGACTGGGAGTTGAGCTTGACTCCATCCTCAACCCGAAAAGGCCCCACAAGCTCATCTTTGATGATACCAGCCCAAACCAGTACTCCACCTCCACCTTGCTGGCGTCTGAGTCGGACTGGAGCTCTCTGCCCTTTACCAATCCAGCCACGTGCCCATCCATCTGGCCCATCAAGACTCACTCTCATTTCATCAGTCCATAAAACCTTAGAAAAATCAGTCTTGAGATATTTCTTGGCCCAGTCTTGACGTTTCAGCTTGTGTGTCTTGTTCAGTGGTGGTCGTCTTTCAGCCTTCCTTACCTTGGCCATGTCTCTGAGTATTGCACACCTTGTGCTTTTGGGCACTCCAGTGATGTTGCAGCTCTGAAATATGGCCAAACTGGTGGCAAGTGGCATCTTGGCAGCTGCACGCTTGACTTTTCTCAGTTCATGGGCAGTTATTTTGCGCCTTAGTTTTTCCACACGCTTCTTGCGACCCTGTTGACTATTTTGAATGAAACGCTTGATTGTTCGATGATCACGCTTCAGAAGCTTTGCAATTTTAAGAGTGCTGCATCCCTCTGCAAGATATCTCACTATTTTTGACTTTTCTGAGCCTGTCAAGTCCTTCTTTTGACCCATTTTGCCAAAGGAAAGGAAGTTGCCTAATAATTATGCACACCTGATATAGGGTGTTGATGTCATTAGACCACACCCCTTCTCATTACAGAGATGCACATCACCTAATATGCTTAATTGGTAGTAGGCTTTCGAGCCTATACAGCTTGGAGTAAGACAACATGCATAAAGAGGATGATGTGGTCAAAATACTCATTTGCCTAATAATTCTGCACTCCCTGTAGTAGCAAGCGGAGCAGAACCCTTACATACGGATCAATTAAATTTCCTCTAGCGATTTCCCTTTAAAATAGGAAAAGCAGATAATGCCACAGATACCAGGAGACACCTGGGCAGACAATAATGCAACAAATAACTCCTCCAGGAGAATGAGAGGAACTGCAGGGCACTGCATGTGACATCATAAAAAATCACTTGGGACTTTTTATGATGTCACATGCAGAGGAGAAGCTGTGGCATTAGCCTAGACAGTATCATCTGTCTCTTTAAAATTATACAGACTTGCTGAAATTATAAATACGCATAGGAACAGAACTCTGTTCCATTTTTTAGCAAAAAGCTTTATAAAAATATGATAATATTTCCTTATGTGAACATAATTAAGATATATCTAAGCACGTCATGTAACATTAGCATAAAATTACAGTTGTGACCACATCAGAGCAAAGAAAAGGATTTCCATTCGTTCAAAGACAAATTCTTTTCTCTTGGAATCCCAGAAGGAATGGATATAATTAAAAGACATTTTCCATCATTTTATTTACACATGATTGTAATAAAAGAAAAACATGATAAGCGCAAGCCCTTTAAACCCCAACAGACTGTAACTTAACACAAGTGCCGATTGCATAATTACAGTCAAAAGCCTGATTTTTTAACACATGAAAAGAAATTGTCTCGACTTCTCACAACACTACCGTTATAGAAACGAGGCGGAGTCATCCGGACTGCAGTCCAAGATGGCACTTCTCCTCCCGAAAAGGAGGCAGGACCATGAAGACGGCAAGGAGATGAAACGCGCAAACATTGCGCTTCATTCTGCCGCACAAAGGCTACAGCCTAAGTATAGAACAGTAGTGCAGGGTACATACATAAAGGCATTGCACCACTTCCTAAAGAAACAGAATAGAATACCCAACTCAGAGAAATTGCTCCTCATAAAGCATTTACTCAGATATGCAAATCCTTAGAAATGGCGCCCTAAGCGCTTTTTTTCTCATGAGCTGACCAAATCTAGATTACAAGTGACAGTTTTAAAAATAAATTTAAGCCCCAAGATGGTTAACCCCCTCCTTATTATGAAGGAGATTAACCCCCAGTCTCCAAGACACAAGACTAAAGTGTCTGCATACTGCCCTAACTATCCCTCAGGATTTGTCCCACTAATAACAGAGGGACCTTAACCCCATCAGTGCCAGCCTTCTAGCCCCAGAAGAACAAAAGGCACTTACCTGCATTCTAGTCAGGCAGTCAGATTGCTCACAAAGTTTGAGAGGGTGCAGCTCCTCACATAGACCTGTGTAAATAGAAAGACAGAGTAAGCTTACTCAGGCTTTCTATACCAGGACAACAACATGTTAGGAAAAGCCCACTTTAAAAGTTCCTAACTGCTTTAAAGCCACCACAGCCGTGCTGAAGAGACTAAGGTGGAGTACAGCTATACCCAGATTGTGATGGAAGGCCAGAGCAATCTTGTCCAGACTTCAAAATAAAAAAGAATCTTAATCAGGACACCTCATTACTTCACCTCTTCCTTGTACGAGAGGCAAAGAGAATGACTGGGGGTTGTGGGAAAGGAAGTGATACTTAACAGCTTTGCTGTGGTGCTCTGCTGGCCAGGAGTGATATTCCCAACAGTAATTGAAGATGATCCATGTACTCACCGTGTCATCAGAAATAAATATATATATATATATATATATATTTATCTTTTATGTCTATACAGAAGTACATTATTAGATAAAAAAATAAGACTTAACACTTATGTCAGATTACAGCACCTTGAGCAACAAGTTAAGCAAAGATAACAGCTCACATTTCAAAAACTTCTGATTTCATATTTTAAAGTTATGTTAATTAAAAGGGACATAAAACACTAAATAAATGCTTGATATAATAATGCATTCAAAGAAAAGATATGGTCTGAAAATAACATGTAGTTTTTTTTTTTAATTTTATTAGCTGTTTAAATATTGACAAAATAAATGGAAGCTGCCATGTTGTAACTTAGGCTACTTTTTCTGCTTTGCCATTTATAAATAGGTCACTAGAGTGTGCAGCCAATGGCTGTGTGGAATACAACAGTTTTTTGCACTTCCACTTCTAACAGGAACTGAAAAGCTCACAATTTCAGACTGGAATTATAGGAAAAGGGGACAAAATAAATAATGAACGTATATTAGGGTATTTTATATATACAATTTATCATTTTATATTACTATCTCAAAGTGTTTAATGTTCCTTCAAATGTAGTAGAATTATATTCAACATGTGCATAATTAAAACACAGTGCAATAGCGCTTGCTCTGTATTTTAAATGAGCAATAGATTTTATTTTCTAGAAAATTTACAAAATTTACAATGTGACAGCAAACAGCAATGGGAAATGGAATTAAAGGGACAGTCTACACCAGAATTTTTATGGTTTAAAAATATAGATAATCCCTTTATTACTCATTCCCCAGTTTTGCATAACCAACACAGTTATATTAATACACTTTTTACCTCTGTGATTATCTTGTATCTAAACCTCTGCAGTCTGCCCCCCTTATATCAGTTCTTTTGACAGACTTGCATTTTAGCAAATCAGTTCTGACTCAGTTAACTCCACGGGAGTGAGCACAACGTTATCTATATGTCACACATGAACTAATGCCACCTAGCTGTGAAATACTTTCAAAATGCATTCAGATAAGAGGCGGCCTTCAAGGGCTTAGAAATTAGCCTATGAGCCTAGGTTTAGCTTTGAACTAAGTATACCAAGAGAACAAAGCAAATTTAATGATAAAAGTAAATTGGAAAGTTATTTAAAATTGCTTGCCTTATCTGAATCATTAAAGTTTAATTCTGACTAGACTGTCCCTTTAAAATGGAAAGTATCTTAAAATTGCATGCTCTATCAGAATCATTAAGCATTGGACTTTAGTGTCCCTTTACACAATAGGAAATTAAACAAAAAAAGTGAATCAGTACTTTTTTTTATAAATGTTTAAATATATTAGTTGCATAATAAAAACATAAGTTAAAACAAGTTAAACCAAAACTAACATACATGTTTGTGCAAAACTGAAAGTAATATCTGCGGCTCAGTAGCTGATAAAGACCATTCACACCGTATGTAAATATACAGTTTATTCAGCAGACATTTTTTAAAACAAAAGTTACCTTTTGCACAGTAAAGAAAGACTTTTAAGTCACTGTTAAAGGGACACTGAACCCAAATTTTGTCTTTGGTGATTCAGATAGAGCATGCAATTTTAAGCAACTCTCTAAGTTACTTCTATTATAAATTTGTCTTTGTTCTCTTGCTATCTTTATTTGAAAAAGAGGGCATCCAAGCTTTTTTTTTGGTTCACCAATCAGCAAGGACAACCCAGGTTATTCATCAAAAACGGGCCGGCATCAAAACTTAAATTCTTGCTTTTCAAATAAAGATAGCAAGAGAATGAAGAAAATTTGATAGTAGAGGGAAATTAGAAAGTTGCTTAAAATGTCATGCTCTATCTGAAACAGGAAAGAAAAAAATGTCATCTTCCAACAAGTCTCACGCTCACATCTGACTGTAGATTTCTGGGTCTACATCCCAATCGAGATGTACCTTATAGCAGCATAGTAGCTACATTGTAACTGATCACAGGTCTACACAAAATTAAACCTCACAACAATGTAGTGGCAGCTGTGACTGTGTAGCAACAACTATTTATCTATGAGAGTTACTAAAGCATCTTCTACCCAGCTGTCACTTACCACTGTATCTCTGTGCCTATTTAAAACAAGTTCACATATAGAGAGACAACTAGTCAGACTATTTTAAAGGGACATGAGCCCCACATTTTTTTCATGATTCGGAGAGAACATGCAAATTTTAACAACTCTCCCATCTACTTCTATAACCAAATTTGCTTTATTCTCTTGGTATCCTTTGTTGAAAATACATTGGTAGGCTCAGAAACAGCAATTCATTACTGGGAGACAGCTGCTGATTGGTGGTTGCAAATATATGCCTCTATTCATTGGTTTACACAATGCTGCTCCTACTATAAAGGATGCCAAGAGAAATAAACAAATTTGATAATATAATTGAACCCATGAAAAAAACTTGGGTTCCATGTATGACGGTTTAAAGAGCGTTATGATAAAGGAAAATGCAACATAAAACAATGGTAAACATACATTAATATATACATGTTGAACAGTACACACATATATACATGTTGAATGTACACACATTTAATCAACGGATATATGTTAAATGGCATGATGATATGTAGACAAGTGCAGCTAACGAAACTGCCAAATGCACAGTCTGATAACATGTAACCAATTGTTAGCTAATGTGCATGTGAAATGTCAGTGAGGAGACAGGTTGTTGTGTGTGCACATCTATATCTTGTAAAATAGTTATCTCTCAGAAATAAAACCTTGTGTTATATCAGGCCAAATTTTACTCAACATTTAACCTATACCTGCAAAACTGTGCATGTCAAAAAAGAACATTTCAGGGCCTTAAGAACTATACACACCCTGACTGATTGTCAAAGTGGATCACAAAGTACATCTATCCCAGTTGTCATATGTGACTTACAGCTGATGGGAAGACAACGTATACAAATAAAGGCCACAAATGTTGTGTAAACCATAAACAAAGAAAAAAAAACTGTCCACATGTAATAAATGAAATGACATTGTGTGTACTTATCTATATACTCTTCAATACCTTCACAGATTATCTTTGTAAATGTTTGAAATATATTACACTAATGTTGTAAATCTGTAATTAAGCAAATGTACCATTAAATAATGATGCTTAGACCAGTATTATAATTGATAAAACATTAAACATAAAAAATAATAATAAGCAGACAGAATTAATGAATTTTGAAAAAGGAAAAAAGGGTACATTTTTTTGAGGGGGGGGGAAGCACACACTAATCATAGCAAAGTATTGTTCTTTAACTCACAACATCTCTGAAGACCACTGCTCTTAGGCGATTTATATCCATGTCTTGCAGAAGCCTATCAAGATCTCGAACTGGTACTATGCCTCCCGTCACAATATCAAGAGGGCTCTGGGGGGGGGGGGGGGGAGAATAGAAAATTAACAAATTAAAAATCTGACTTTAAATGTATATGAGAATTTTTCTTCAGAGCAAGAGTTAATTGATCTCTAATTATACACAATACACGTGGCTGCTTTTATTGCCTTCATAAGTATTTTATTAGCTTCATAAGTCTCCTACCTGCATCAATTTTCAACAAAATACATGAGAATTAAAGGGATACTGATCCCAAAAAAATATTTTGTGATTCAGATAGAGCATGCGATTTTAAGCAACTTTCTAATTTACTCCTATTATCAATTTTTCTTCATTCTCTTACTATCTTTATATGAAAAAGGCATCTAAGCTTTTTTTCTTGGTTCAGACTCTGGACAGCAGTTTTTGATTGGTGGATGAATTTATCCACCAATCAGCAAGGACAACCTAGGTTGTTCACCAAAAATGGGCCGGCATCTAAACTTACATTCTTGCATTTCAAATAAAGATACCAAGAGAATAAAGAACATTTGATAATAGAAGTAAATTAGAAAGTTGCTTAAAATGTCATGCTCTATCTGAATCACAAAAGAAAAAAATTGGGTTCAGTGCCCCTTTAAAGGAAAAAGGAAAACTACCATAAAAGATGCCATCAGGACACCTGACAACGCCGTTTATAAATGGTTCAAGCTCCACTGGTGGGTATTATAACCATGAAATAGTTATACTGACATTCTGTCATGACGGCACATGATATTAATGTAATTAAACATACATGCCTATCACAAAGAAACAAAGGGGCATTTCAGACAAAATTGGAATCCACATGGATGCATTTAAATTTTGAATAGAAGCATTATTGTAACATACATGTATTCGCAAAAATGCATCTAATAAAAGCTACAGCTGTTACAAACGTATTTAAGTATGCACCGTGCACCAGCATGTTAAACACAGCACTTGCTCAGAGAGCCTAAGGTGTTTGTATCATCTGTTAATTACTCAATTTGTTAATTGCTGACATGATATAAGCCCCACTGGCACTCTGAGCAGCAGTAGTATTTAAAATGCTGGTGTACTGAGAATGTCTAGCAATGCTTCACATGCACATGAAAAACAAAAACAGTGATAACTTTTACTAGAAGCATTTTTGCCAATACATGTATATTGTAAATATATTATTTCTATAAAATGTAATTCATCTATGTAAATTCAAATTTTGGCTGGAATGTGTATATGCCTCTTATCAATGGCTAACCTGATGTGTTCAGCCAACTCATTAAAGCATTGCTATTCGTTCAAAAAAAGGATGCCAAAAGAATGAAGCAAATGAATAGCTTAACCACTACATGCCGTCAGCACTGGGTTATTTTTGTTTCTTTTAAATATAATTATCTTTATTGAGTTTCATTAAAGCATACAACAACATCGTGTAATGAACAGCCCCAAGGCAGAACACTGTGTGATCTGCGTTCTTATCGCAGAAACTGAAGGGTCTCTGGCAATTAAAACATTTTTTTGCCTGTACTTTTAATTTCTGCCTGCGGGTGTCACTGTTCCGTTCTCTCTCAATGGAAATATTTGCTACGCTTCTCTCTTCAATTTTCTCTTTTTTTTTGTTCTTTAATAAGTGTGTGTGTGTGTGTATATTAGGGTTGCCACCTCAGCCATGTTTTTTTGGATACTTATGAGTTACACATGCTGCAGGGTGGAACATGTATTGTGTTTCTGGACAGCACTATTTATAGTCCTCCTTGCACACTCTGCAGCATGTGTAACTTATAAGTGTTCTGTATTTTAAGGGACAGGTGGCAACCCTAGTGTATATGGTGTGTGTGTGTGTGTGTGTATGTGTATATGGTGTGTGTGTGTGTGTGTGTATATGGTGTGTGTGTGTGTGTGTGTGTGTGTGTGTATGTGTATATGGTGTGTGTGTGTGTGTGTGTATATGGTGTGTGTGTGTGTGTGTATGTGTATATGGTGTGTGTGTGTGTGTATGTGTATATGGTGTGTGTGTGTGTGTGTGTATGTGTATATGGTGTGTGTGTGTGTGTGTATATGGTGTGTGTGTGTGTGTGTGTATATGGTGTGTGTGTGTGTGTATGTGTATATGGTGTGTGTGTGTGTGTATGTGTATATGGTGTGTGTGTGTGTGTGTATGTGTATATGGTGTGTGTGTGTGTATGTGTATATGGTGTGTGTATGTGTATATGGTGTGTGTGTGTGTGTGTGTATGTGTGTATGTGTGTATGTGTGTATGTGTATATGGTGTGTGTGTGTGTGTATGTGTATATGGTGTGTGTGTGTGTGTATGTGTATATGGTGTGTGTGTATGTGTATATGGTGTGTGTGTGTGTGTATGTGTATATGGTGTGTGTGTGTGTGTATATATGGTGTGTGTGTGTATATATGGTGTGTGTGTGTGTGTGTGTGTGTATATATATGGTGTGTGTGTGTGTATATATGGTGTGTGTGTGTGTATATATGGTGTGTGTGTGTGTGTATATATGGTGTGTGTGTGTGTGTATATGGTGTGTGTGTGTGTGTATATGGTGTGTGTGTGTATATATGGTGTGTGTGTGTATATGTGTGTATACACAGGCTGTACATGAACCTGTCCTCATGCACACCGAGTAAGGGCAACAAACACAGCAACACCAGCTTCTTAAAGGATTACTAACTTTAGCTGTTCTTAGGCAAAACTCACCCAACATTGCAATTATAAATTAAATTATATCTACCTTTTCATTTTCAAAAACGAAGCTCCCTTTAGTCAAAAAATAAACTTTTATTTTATGTCACTGACGTCATGTTAACCAGCCCTCAAATGTGGGCCGTCTAAGCAATAACATTCTGGCCAATCGTATGCCCAGTATTAGCATGTAATTAAAATATAATTTCGTCATTAAACGCATGCGCAATCGTTTTCTATTAGTATCACATGCGCATATCGCGGCATAGAAGCAGACATAACCGACAGCAGAGACAATAACGCATGCGCACACTGCGCAGCATACTCATCTGAAGCTGGATGAATAGAGTGTGTCTTCTTAGCCCTAAGACGGTGACGTTGCTGATGACGTGCGTGTAGTCGCGCATGCGCATTGCGTCCGTTAGTCGCCATGTTCCAACTGGAGTTGTCCTCCAGGATTGGAATACAGTTAGGGAGTATAAATCCGTGGGTTTGGAAAAAGGTAAAAATTAAAAAACTGACATATTGCAAACGACAAAGATTTGAAATAGGATGTACTTTGAAAAAAAACATAATTTATGTAAGTCCATGAGCTAGGTCCATGAGCTAGCGACGTATGGGATATGCATTCCTACCAGGAGGGGCAAAGTTTCCCAAACCTTAAAATGCCTATAAATACACCCCTCACCACACCCACAATTCAGTTTAACGAATAGCCAAGAAGTGGGGTGATAAGAAAAGAGCGAAAGCATAAAAAAAAAAAAAGGAATTGGAATAATTGTGCTTTATACAAAAAAAATCATAACCACCACAAAAAAGGGTGGGCCTCATGGACTCCTGCTAATATGAAAGAAATGAATTTATCAGGTAAGTTCTTACATAAATTATGTTTTCTTTCATGTAATTAGCAAGAGTCCATGAGCTAGTGACGTATGGGATATAAATACCCAAGATGTGGAACTTCCACGCAAGAGTCACTAGAGAGGGAGGGAGGGATAAAATAAAGACAGCCAATTCCGCTGAAAAATTAATCCACTACCCAAATCAAAAGTTTCAATTTTAATAATGAAAAAAACTGAAATTATAAGCAGAAGAATCAAACTGAAACAGCTGCCTGAAGTACTATTCTACCAAAAACTGCTTCTAAAGAAGAGAAAACAACAAAATTGTAGAATTTAGTAAAAATAGAAGTCATTGCTTTGCAAATTTGATCAACAGAAGCTTCATTCTTAAAAAGCCCAGGAAGTAGAAACTGACCTAGTAGAATGAGCCGTAATCCTCTGAGACGGGGAATAATCCGACTCCCAATAAGCATGATGAATCAAAAGCTTAAGCAAGATGCCAAGGAAATGGCAGAAGCCTTCTGACCTTCCTAAAACCAGAAAAGATAACAAATAGACTAGAAGTCTGTCTGAAATCCGAGTAGCTTCAACATAATAAAAACTCTTACCATATCCTAAAGAATGTAAGAATCTTACCAAAGAATTCTTAGGATTAGGACACAAGGAAAAGACAATAATTCCTCCACTAATGTTGTTAGAATTCACAACTTAGGTGAAAATTGAGATGAGGACAGCAAAAAAACACCTTATCCTGATGAAAAATCAGAAAAAGGAGATTCACAAGAAAGAACAGATAATTCAAAAATTGTTCTAGCTGAAGAGATGTCCAAAAAGAACAATACTTTCCATGAAAGTAATGAATGTCCAGAGCAAGCATATGCTCAAAATAGAAGAGCCTGAAAAACCTTCAGAACCCAATTAAGACTCCAAGGAGGAGAAATTGGCTTAATGACAGGTTTGATACGAATCAAAACCTGAAAAAATGATGAATATCAGGAAGTAACACTGCCTTATCCTGATGAAAAATCAGAAAAGGATATTCACAAAAAAGAGCAGATAACTCAAAAACTCTTCTAGTAGAAGAAATAACCAAAAGGAACAATACTTTTCCAAGAAAGTAATTTAACGTTCAGAAAATGCATAGCTTCAAACGGAGGAGCCTGTAAAGCCCTCAGCACCAAATTGAGACTCCAAAGAGGAGAGATTGAATTAATGACAGGCTTGATATGGACCAAAGCCTGTACAACACAATAAATATCAGGATGATTAGCAATCTTTCTGTGAAAAAAGAACAGAAAGAGTAGAGATTTGTCCTAACAAAGAATTGAAGACAAAACCTTATCCAAACCAACCTGAAAAAATAATAAAATTCTATGAATTTTAAAAGAATGCCAACAAAAGTAGGTCTTCCAGACTCAATATAAATCTTTCTAGAGACAGATTTATGAGCCTGAAACATAGTATTAATCAATGAGTCAGAAAAACCTCTATATGACTAAAAACCAAGCGTTCAATCTCCATCCCTTCAAATGTAATGATTTGAGATCCTGATGGAAAAAAATGCCTTGAGAAAGAAAAGGTCTGGTTTAAACTGAGGTGTCCAACGTTGGCAACTGGCCATCCGAATGAGATTCGTATACCAAAACCTGAGAGGCCATGCTGGAGCTACCAGCATAACAAACAAATACTCCATAAGAATTTTGGAAGAAGAACTAGAGGCGGAAAGAAATAGGCAAAAAGATAATTCCAAAGAAATGTCAATGCATACACTACTTCCGCCTGAAGATTCCCGGACCTTAATAGGCCCCTGGGAAGTTCTTTATTCAGATGAAATGAAAATCATATCTGGGTAAGAGAGACCATTCTCCTGGAAGAAAAGCTTGATTAACAGAGATAATCCACTTCCCAAATATCTATACCTGGGAAAAAAAACACAGAATTTAGATAGGAGCTGGATTTAGCCCAAGCTAATATCCGAGACACTTCTGTCACAGCCTAAGGACTGATAGTCCTACTCTGATGATTGACATACACCATAGTAGTGATAGTTTGAAAAACATTAAACGTCTCTTCTTCAAAAAGAAACAAACTGAAAAAGCTCTGAGAAAGCACGGAGTTCTAAAATATCAAATGGTAATCTCGCCTCCTGAGATTTCCAAACCCCTTGTGCTGACAGAGATCCTCAGACAGCCTCCCAACCAAAAAGACTCACATCTGTAGAGATCATGGTCCAGGTTGAAAGAAACAAAGAGACCTGTAGACTAAATGATGGTGATCTTAACCACCAAATCAAGAGAGATAAATATTAGGATTCGAAGATTAAAAATGCGAAATCCTAGAATCCCTGCACCATAATTCAGCATAAAAGACTGAAAAGGTTCTTTCTATAGAGAATGAGCAAAGGGAATTAAATCCAATGCTGTGGCCATAAGACCTAAAACTTCTATGCATATATAGCAACTGAAGGAAAACATAATTTATGCTTACCTGATAAATGTATTTCTCTTGTAGTGTAGTCAGTCCACGGGTCATCCATTACTTATGGGATTATATCTCTTCCCCAACAGGAAGTTGCAAGAGGATCACCCAAGCAGAGCTGCTATATAGCTCCTCCCCTCACGTGTCATATCCAGTCATTCGACCAAAACCAGACGAGAAAGGAGAAACCATAGGGTGCAGTGGTGACTGGAGTTTAATTCAAATTTAGATCTGCCTTAAAAGACAGGGCGGGCCGTGGACTGACTACACTACAAGAGAAATAAATTTATCAGGTAAGCATAAATTATGTTTTCTCTTGTTAAGTGTAGTCAGTCCACGGGTCATCCATTACTTATGGGATACCAATACCAAAGCTAAAGTACACGGATGAAGGGAGGGACAAGGCAGGAATCTTAAACGGAAGGAACCACTGCCTGAAGCACCTTTCTCCCAAAAATAGCCTCCGAAGAAGCAAAAGTGTCAAATTTGTAAAATTTTGAAAAAGTGTGAAGTGAAGACCAAGTTGCAGCCTTGCAAATCTGTTCAACAGAGGCCTCATTTTTAAAGGCCCAGGTGGAAGCCACAGCTCTAGTAGAATGAGCTGTAATTCTTTCAGGAGGCTGCTGTCCAGCAGTCTCATAGGCTAAACATATTATGCTACGAAGCCAAAAAGAGAGAGAGGTAGCCGAAGCCTTTTGACCTCTCCTCTGTCCAGAGTAAACGACAAACAGGGAAGAAGTTTGACGAAAATCTTTAGTTGCCTGCAAATAGAACTTCAGGGCACGGACTACGTCCAGATTATGCAAAAGTCGTTCCTTCTTAGAAGAAGGGTTAGGATCTCTTGATTGATATTCCTGTTAGAAACTACCTTAGGTAAAAACCCAGGTTTATTACGCAGAACTACCTTGTCTGAATGAAAAATCAGATGAGGATCACAATGTAAGGCAGATAACTCAGACTCTTCGAGCCGAGGAAATAGCCACCAAAAATAGAACTTTCAAAGATAACAGCTTGAAATCAATGGAATGAAGGGGTTCAAATGGAACGCCTTGAAGAACGTTAAGAACTATGTTTAAGCTCCACGGCGGAGCAACAGTCTTAAACACAGGCTTAATCCTAGCCAAAGCCTGAACGTCTGGAACTTCTGCCAGACGTTTGTGTAGAAGAATAGACAGAGCAGAAATCTGTCCCTTTAACGAACTAGCAGATAAGCCCTTTTCTAAACCTTCTTGTAGAAAGGACAATATCCTAGGAATCCTAACCTTACTCCATGAGTAACTCTTGGATTCGCACCAATATAAATATTTACGCCATATCTTATGGTAAATTCTTCTGGTAACAGGTTTCCTAGCCTGTATTAAGGAGCCAATAACCGACTCCGAGAAGCCACGCTTTGATAGAATCAAGCGTTCAATCTCCATGCAGTCAGCCTCAGAGAAATTAGATTTGGATGGTTGAAAGGACCCTGAATTAGAAGGTCCTGCCTCAGAGGCAGAGACCACGGTGGACAGGACGACATGTCCACTAGGTCTGCATACCAGGTCCTGCGTGGCCACGCAGGCGATATCAGAATCACCGATGCCTTCTCTTGTCTGATCTTGGCAATCAGTCGAGGAAGCATCGGAAATGGAGGAAACACATAAGCCATGTTGAAGACCCAAGGGGCTGTCAGAGCATCTATCAGCACCGCTCCCGGGTCCCTGGACCTGGATCCGTAACAAGGAAGCTTGGCGTTCTGGCGAGACGCCATGAGATCCAGATCTGGTTTGCCCCAACGATGAATCAGTTGAGCAAAGACCTCCGGATGAAGTTCCCACTCCCCCGGATGAAAAGTCTGGCGACTTAGAAAATCCGCCTCCCAGTTCTCCACGCCTGGGATGTAAATCGCTGACAGGTGGCAAGAGTGAGACTCTTCCCAGCGAATTATCTTTGAGACTTCCAACATCGCTAGGGAACTTCTGGTTCCCCCTTGATGGTTGATGTAAGCCACAGTCGTGATGTTGTCCGACTGAAATCTGATGAACCTCAGAGTTGCTAACTGAGGCCAAGCTAGGAGAGCATTGAATATTGCTCTTAATTCCAGAATATTTATTGGGAGGAGTTTCTCCTCCTGAGTCCATAATCCCTGAGCCTTCAGGGAATTCCAGACTGCGCAATGTTACAATCGTCCAATCTGGCCTGCGAAAGGTCATCCCCTTGGACAGATGGGGCCGAGAAAGCCACCATAGAAGAGAATCTCTGGTCTCTTGATCCAGATTTAGCAGAGGGGACAAATCTGAGTAATCCCCATTCCACTGACTTAGCATGCACAATTGCAGCGGTCTGAGATGCAGGCGCGCAAATGGTACTATGTCCATTGCCGCTACCATTAAGCCGATTACTTCCATGCACTGAGCAGCTACTGACGGGTGTGGAATGGAATGAAGGACACGGCAAGCATTCAGAAGTTTTGATAACCTGGACTCCGTCAGGTAAATTTTCATCTCTACAGAATCTATAAGAGTCCCTAGGAAGAGAACCCTTGTAAGTGGTAATAGAGAACTCTTTTCCACGTTCACCTTCCACCCATGCGACCTCAGAAATGCCAGAACTATCTCTGTATGAGACTTGGCAGTTTGAAAACTTGACGCTTGTATCAGAATGTCGTCTAGGTACGGAGCCACCGCTATGCCTCGCGGTCTTAGTACCGCCAGAAGTGAGCCCAGAACCTTTGTAAAGATTCTTGGAGCCGTAGCTAACCCGAAGGGAAGAGCTACAAACTGGTAATGCCTGTCTAGGAAGGCAAATCTTAGGTACCGATAATGATCCTTGTGAATCGGTATGTGAAGGTAGGCATCCTTTAAGTCCACAGTGGTCATGTACTGACCCTCTTGGATCATGGGTAGGATGGTTCGAATAGTTTCCATTTTGAATGATGGAACTCTTAGGAATTTGTTTAGGATTTTTAAGTCCAAGATTGGTCTGAAGGTTCCCTCTTTCTTGGGAACCACAAACAGATTTGAATAGAATCCTTGCCCGTGTTCCGTCCGCGGAACTGGGTGGATCACCCCCATTAGTAAGAGGTCTTGTACACAGCGTAGAAACGCCTCTTTCTTTATTTGGTTTGCTGATAACCTTGAAAGATGAAATCTCCCTTGTGGAGGAGAAGCTTTGAAGTCCAGAAGATATCCCTGAGATATGATCTCCAACGCCCAGGGATCCCGGACATCTCTTGCCCAAGCCTGGGCAAAGAGAGAAAGTCTGCCCCCTACTAGATCCGTTTCCGGATAGGGGGCCCTCTCTTCATGCTGTCTTAGGGACAGCAGCAGGTTTTCTGGCCTGCTTGCCCTTGTTCCAGGACTGGTTAGTTTTCCAGCTTTGTCTGTAACGAGCAACAGCTCCTTCCTGTTTTGGAGTGGAGGAAGTTGATGCTGCTCCTGCCTTTCAGGTTACGAAAGGCACGAAAATTAGACTGTTTGGCCTTTGATTTGGCCCTGTCCTGAGGCAGAGCATGGCCCTTACCTCCTGTAATGTCAGCGATAATTTCTTTCAAGCCGGGCCCGAATAAGGTCTGCCCTTTGAAAGGAATATTAAGCAATTTAGATTTAGAAGTCACGTCAGCTGACCAGGATTTAAGCCATAGCGCTCTGCGCGCTTGGATGGCGAATCCGGAGTTCTTAGCCGTAAGTTTGGTTAAATGTACGACGGCATCAGAAACAAATGCGTTAGCTAGCTTAAGTGCTTTAAGCTTGTTCATAATTTCATCCAATGGAGCTGTGCGAATGGCCTCTTCCAGAGACTCAAACCAGAATGCCGCCGCAGCAGTGACAGGCACAATGCATGCAAGGGGCTGTAAGATAAAACCTTGTTGAACTAACATTTTCTTAAGGTAACCTTCTAATTTTTTATCCATTGGATCTGAAAAGGCACAACTATCCTCCACCGGGATAGTGGTACGCTTAGCCAAAGTAGAAACTGCTCCCTCCACCTTAGGGACCGTCTGCCATAAGTCCCGAGTGGTGGCGTCTATTGGAAACATTTTCCTGAATATAGGAGGGGGGAAAAAGGCACACCGGGTCTATCCCACTCCTTGCTAATAATTTCTGTAAGCCTCTTAGGTATAGGAAAAACGTCAGTACACACCGGTACCGCATAGTATTTATCCAGCCTACATAATTTCTCTGGAATTGCAACCGTGTTACAATCATTCAGAGCCACTAATACCTCCCCTAGCAATACGCTGAGGTTCTCAAACTTAAATTTAAAATTAGAAATCTCTGAATCCAGTCTCCCTGGATCAGATCCGTCACCCACAGAATGAAGCTCTCCGTCCTCATGTTCTGCAAATTGTGACGCAGTATCGGACATGGCTCTCTCATCATCAGCGCGCTCTGTCCTTAACCCAGAGCAATCGCGCTTGCCTCTTAATTCTGGCAATTTAGATAATACTTCTGTCATAACAGTAGCCATGTCTTGCAAAGTGATTTGTATGGGCCTCTCTGATGTACTTGGCGCCACAATATCACGCACCTCCTGAGCGGGAGGCGAAGGTACTGACACGTGAGGAGAGTTAGTCGGCATAACTTCCCCCTCGTTGTCTGGTGATAATTTCTTTACATGAAAAGATTGACTTTTATTTAAAGTGACATCAATGCATTTAGTACACAAATTTCTATGGGGCTCCACAGTGGCCTTCAAACATAGTGAACAAAGAGATTCATCTGTGTCAGACATGTTTAAACAGACTAGCAATGAGACTAGCAAGCTTGGAAAATACTTTCAAATAAATTTACAAGCAATATAAAAAAACGCTACTGCGCCTTTAAGAAGCACAAAAAGCTGTCACAGTTGAAATAACAATGAACCAAATTAGTTATAGCAACCAAATTTTCACAGTAAATGTATTAAGTTAGCAAAGGATTGCACCCACCAGCAAAAGGATGATTAACCCCTTAATACCCAAAAACGGATAACAATCTAATAATTAACGTTTTTATCACAGTCAAACACACTGTCACAGGTCTGCTGTGACTGATTACCTCCCTCAAAATGAATTTTGAAGACCCCTGAGCTCTCTAGAGACGTCCTGGTCCATGGAGGATAAAGTAGGAAGATTGTGACTGAATTTTTACTGCGCAAAAAAGCACTAAAATAGGCCCCTCCCACTCATATTACAACAGTGGGGAAGCTCAGTTAACTGTTTCTATGCAGAAAACAAGATAGCCATGTGGTAAAAATCATGCCCCAATAAATTTTATCACCAAGTACCTCACAAAAAACGATTAACATGCCAGTAAACGTTTTAAACATACATTTTTAAAAGTTATGAAGTGTTATTAATAAGCCTGCTACCAGTCGCTTTTACTGCAGTTAAGGCTCATACATTATTTCAGTATTAACAGTATTTTCTGAGTCAATTCCATTCCTTAGAAAAATACATTCAGTGTACACACACTCATCAGCCTAATACCAGTCGCTATCACTGCATTTAAGGCTGAACTTACATTACATTGGTATCAGCAGTATTTTCTCAGTCAATTCCATTCCTCAGAAAAATAATTTACTGCACATACCTCGTTTGCAGGAGGGCCCTGCATGCTATTCCCCTTTTCTGAAGTTACCTCACTCCTCAGAATGTATGAGAACAGCCAGTGGATCTTAGTTACGTCTGCTAAGATCATAGAAAACGCAGGCAGATTCTTCTTCTAATGCTGCCTGAGAACAAAACAGCACACTCCGGTGCCATTTAAAATAACAAACTTTTGATTGAAGAAATAAACTAAGTTTAAAAACACCACAGACCTCTCACAACGACCTATCTTTAGTTAGGTTGCAAGAGAATGACTGGATATGACACGTGAGGGGAGGAGCTATATAGCAGCTCTGCTTGGGTGATCCTCTTGCAACTTCCTATTGGGGAAGAGATATAATCCCATAAGTAATGGATGACCCGTGGACTGACTACACTTAACAAGAGAAATAATAGAGACTAAAGGTACTGACAAACGGAACACAATAAAATTGTCCCTTGTCTGATAGAGACAAAGACAGAGACACAAATATCTGGAAACCTAAAAAAGGTGACCCTTGTGTGAGGAATCAAGAGCTTTTGAAAAAAAAAAAAAAAAAGATCCTCAAACTATGTCCTGAAGAGCAAGTGAATCATATGAGATTCCGCATCCTCAGAAAAAAATCTGAATGAAAACAGAAAAATGAAAATATGCATTTATTGTATCTAATGAAAACAAATAATGCTATCACTGACCAAAAGGCAGAATAGTTTGAATAAAACTCCAAAACCCAGTTCCTAAAAATGTAACTGGAAGAAATACCCCATAAGATTCCAGGTCTGAGCAGCGCTTGAACCCCATGGGTGCCCAGCCATGCTTCAACAGTACCCAAAATATATAGGACCAAAACACACTTAAAGAAAGTGTTAGCCTTACTGGAATAAAATCAAAGAAATTTGGACCGAATAGAACCAAATAAATTTCAAAAGAGTCTTAACCTGCCCCTTGCCAGCCAAGCTGGAATACGGCACGTACATCGCAATATTAGGGAGCTTATTTCGAACTGAAAAATTTCCAATTATAAACATGTTACTTGGGAAAGAATTCAGGAATTCGTTCCTTAATAAGAACAACCAAACTAGTATAAGCTTAAAGTTTTAGTCTTAGAACTCAATCTTGAAGCCCAGAGTAACAGTTAAGAATTGAATCCAATTATAAAACAAATCATTGATTATCTTAGAACAAAAGAAATATGTTTTTTTTTAAAATCACAAAATTCTAATAGCTAAAATAGCTAAAGACATAGATTAACCCTCATTTGTGAAAATATTCAATAAAATGAAGACACAAATGAAATTATAAGCATGATAGTCCAGTTTAAAGGACCAGTCAATACAGTGGACTTGCATAATCAATAAATACAAAACAACAAGACAAATGCAACAGCACCTAGTCTAGTAAATGTTGTCCCTTAACAATGCTAAAATAAATCATAATCTGATACTTGATCTTAAAGTAAACAGAAAAAATTAAGCAATTGCAATATCCAAATAAATCACAGGACCAAGAAAAGTACCTGAAACTAAATAATTTTCCATAAATGAGATACAACCATCTAAAGGAAAATAAATACTATTTTGCTATAGAAACAATAGCATAATTAGTAGGAGTAGAGATATCCCCAATAAATTGGAGAACCCTCCAAATTGAATTTAACTGCTGGCAAAGAATATAGTTTAAAACCTTTGAAGAAGGAATAAAAGAAAATTCTCAGCCTATTCCATTCCCTAGTATGGGGAATTGGAAAGAAAACCTCTGAAATCACAGAAGAAATAAAAAGGCAGAAATAGTGTCAGCAAGTCTTAAAGAACTAGTTACCTTAATATCCAAAATAATCAACACCTTTTCAACAAAGAACAAATGTACTTTAATAATAAAAAAATTATATAAAAAAGTAGCTTTGTTAGTGTCAATATCTGATGAACAAAATTCTGAAAGAGAAAAATCATCAGAGAAGGATAAATCAGTATGTTGTTGGTCATTTGAAACTTCAATAATTAAAAAAGAAGTGAAAAAGACCTAAAAAAATTTATTAGAAGGCACGAAGTCAGACAAAGCCTTTAAAATATAATCAGAAAAATATTTTTTATAAATCTTCTAAATATTTCTTTTACATAAGATGTAAGAATGCCAATATATAAAGCATAAATACTAATGGATTCTGCATGTAAAAGTATACCATAATAACTTATTACAAACCAAAGCTAAAGATAAACATTTATAACATTTAAAATAAATGAACTTAGCTTTAGTAGAACTGAAACTCAGTTAAGCGTTTTTCCAGAAGTGGCTTCTGATTCAGGGTCAATCTGAGACATCTTGCAATATGTAATAGAAAAAACAACAAATAAAGCAAAATTGATCAAATTCCTTAAAGTGAAGGTCAATTTTTGCTATTCTCAAGACATGTATAAACTTAGGTTGAATATATTACAGTCGCTGACTTTATATGTATAACTAACTATTGCTTTTCATGTAAAATTTATTTTTTATATAGCTCCGTTATCGCGCTTATCTCCGCCCCTACCACACTTCCTTATTCTGCTCTTATGACATAGCTTTGGTTGTTAGAATTGGACTACGCTCGTGCACCAGTGATTTCGTTTAAATGCGCATGCGTATCCTCAAGTCAATAGCGCATGCGTTTCAGTAAGTGCCGTAATAAAGTAGTATAGATTTTTGGAAATAAAATTATATGCTGCTGGATCGTGCAAATATTGTTGACCGCGGTAATGAAAATAATTAATAATTACAATGTTAGCCCAATAAATTAATAAGCCATGCTGTAGATTCAATGTAACAATGATTATGAGCTGACAACGCATGCTCGTTACATGAACGAGCATGCCGATGATGCGCTGTTTGCTTAAACGCATGCGCATAAGGTGGCGATGACGAAAGTGAAAAGGCGCTGGATGCCACGGGGTTAAAATATCGATTGGAGCGTAATTATGTCAATCAATGAAGGCACAATGGCGGGCGGATTGTACAGCCGAAACAGAGCGTATTAAAAAGTTAAAATTACAACTTTTTATTGCGTTAACATATAATTTGATGAATGAACAACATAATGAATTTAGCCAAGATATTGAAAAATGCTATCCACAACGTCAGACTTGACCTTCACTTTAAATGACAGTTTCAGGAATGGGAAAAAATGCCAATGAACAAGCTTCTAGCAACCAGAAGCAATAAACAATGAGACTGAAATATTGTGGAGACAACAATGACGCTCGAATTTTTTAGCGCCAAAAAAGCCGCCCACATTATTTGGCGCCTAAATGCTTTTGGCGTCAACATCCGGTAACGCCGACATTTTTTGGCGCAAAAACGTCAAAAAAAATTACGCAACTTCGGCAACACGTATGACGCCGGAAATGACAAGAAAATTTTTGCTCCAAGAAAGTCAGCGCCAAGAATGACGCAATAAAATGAAGCATTTTCAGCCCCCGCGAGCCTAACAGCCCACAGGAAAAAAGTCAAATTTTAAGGTAAGAAAAAAATTGATTTATTCATATGCATTATCCCAAATATGAAACTGACTGTCTGAAATAAGAAACGTTAAACATCCTGAATCAAGGCAAATAAATGTTTAAACACATATATTTAGAACTTTATATAAAAGTGCCCAACCATAGCTTAGAGTGTCACAAAATAAGACTTACTTACCCCCGGACACTCCTCTACATGTAGTAGAAAGCCAAACCAGTACTGAAACGAGAATCAGTAGAGGTAATGGTATATATGAGTATATCGTCAATCTGAAAAGGGAGGTAAGAGATGAATCTCTACGACCGATAACAGAGAACCTATGAAATAGACCCCGTAGAAGGAGATCATTGAATTCAAATAGGCAATACTCTCCTCACATCCCTCTGACATTCACTGCACGCTGAGAGGAAAACCGGGCTCCAACCGGCTGCGAAGCGCATATCAATGTAGAATCTAGCACAAACTTACTTCACCACCTCCATAGGAGGCAAAGTTTGTAAAACTGATTTGTGGGTGTGGTGAGGGGTGTATTTGTAGGCATTTTGATGTTTGGGAAACTTTGCCCCTCCTGGTAGGAATGTATATCCCATACGTCACTAGCTCATGGACTCTTGCCAATTACATGAAAGAAAGATTTATTTATTGGTATACTATTGTTAGAACGCGAGTGTATATTTGACTACAGTGTCCCTTTAAAGACACTGCAGAAAAATGTTCACTAAAAAAAAATCTCTTCGCAGAAAATGAAAAAAAGTTGGGGTGAACAGGGATGAATTGGTATGAAACAAAATACTTCACTATCATTTTAGGGTATACAGTAGTCTCTGATAAGCCCATCTAGTTCTTAGTCCGCCTTTTTATATATGATGCAAATTGGTTAGCTGCATAAGCCTACATCGGCAGACACTAGATAAGTTTAACTGTGCATAGGGTTAATGAACTTTAGAATAAGAAAAGTAAACCAAAGTGCGTAACATGGCCTGCTGGAGAAAAATGAGGTTGTAGTGAAGAGGTGAAAAGTAAGGAGGAGTAAAAAAGAAAGGCATAGAAGAGTTGAGGTTGGGTGGATTTCTTGGAACAGCACTGGGGTTTTAATACCATTAGGACGACATGGAATGCCCTACCTTATATGGCATCCTGCAGCCTCCCCCTTTTACGCAATCAAGAAACAGACTGTGGGCCTGTCTAGCAGCATAGATAGTCCCCCATGATCAGATGCCAGCCTTGAAAACGACGATCACGTGATTTTATTTTTCCAGCAAGTGTTAACATCGGAATTTCGTTCCATGGTTAAACACTTGCTGCCAGCACAAAGGGGTTAAACTTTTTTTGTTTGTTTAATTTGGGACACCTAAAATAAGGGTGATGGAAATGGTGATTTCTATTCTACACAACACCTAGGTAACAGCACCTCTATAGGGAGTAACTCATTCAATAGCACTTGTTATTCCAGTATACTGGCTTTCTCAAATCTGAAGGAGGTTTTTAAAACAATTAAGGTGTAGCAGTGTATATCTTTATTTAGCAACAGCATAGTTGTTAAGGTACTACGGCTCATAGCTTAGACTAAAAAAAAGTTTAAGTGTGGGCTAAGCTGAGATATTAAAGGGACACTAAACCCAAAATTTTCTTTCATGATTCAGGTAGAGAATACAATTTTAAACAACATTCAAATGTACTTCTATTATCTAATTTGTTTCATTTTTTAGATATCCTTTGTTAAAGAAATAGCAATGCACATGTGTGAGCCAATCACATGAGGCATCTATATGCAGCCACCAATCAGTAGCTACTGAGCCTATCTAGATATGCTTTTCATCAAAAATTAGAAAGTTGTTTAAAATTGCACACTCTTTCTAAATAATGAAAGAAAACATTTGGGTTTTATGTCACTTTACGAGAGACAGACAGACAGGATATTCATGTACAGGTACAAAACCCTTTATCCAAACTGCTTGAGACCAGAAAAGGTTTAGTTTCAACCAACTAATACTACATAGTGAAGAAAGCAGCAGGATTCCACAGTGGTGTTGCTTAATATGAAGCTAATATAATATCCGAAAGGAGCTTCATTCTATATAATAAAAGGCCAAGTGTGTTTGTCCGAAGCTGTCATACGCAGTAGAGACAGCACGAGGACAAACACACCTGGCCTTTGAGGCCCTAGCTGATCTGCGGCAGAATCGGTGTGAAGGGGGCGTGGTCGGTCGTGGCCGGGCGCGCGCGAGAGAGAGAAAAGAGAGAGAGAGAGAAAAGAGAGAGAGAGAGAGAGAGAGAGAGAGAGAAAAGAGAGAGAGAGAAAAGAGAGAGAGAGAAAAGAGAGAGAGAGAAAAGAGAGAGAGAGAAAAGAGAGAGAGGGGGGAAGAGAGAGAGGGGGGAAGAGAGAGAGGGGAAGAGAGAGAGGGGGGGGAGAGGGAGAGAGGGGGAGAGAGAGAGAGAGAGAGAGAGAGAGAGGGGAGAGAGAGAGAGAGGGAGGGGGGGGGGGGGAGGGAGAGAGGGGGGAGAGAGAGAGAGAGAGAGAGGGGGGAGAGAGAGAGAGAAAAGAGAGAGAGAAAAAAGAGACGGGAGAGAGAGAGAGAGAGAGAGAGAGAGAAAAGAGAGAGAGAAAAAAGAGACGGGAGAGAGAGAGAGAGAGAGAGAGAGAGAGAGAGAGAGAGAGAGAGAGAGAGAGAGAGAGAGAGAGAGAGAGAGGGGAAGAGAGAGAGGGGAAGAGAGAGAGGGGGGGGGAGAGAGAGAGAGAGAGAGGGGGAGAGAGAGAGAGAGAGAGAGAGAGAGAGAGAGAGAGAGAGGAGAGAGAGAGAGAGAGAGAGAGAGGGAGAGAGAGAGGGGGAGGAGAGAGAG
>NC_069500.1:1095049732-1095059732 GCF_027579735.1 Bombina bombina
ACTTGAGGAATCATCTTGGGCATCATTTTTACTAAATTTTTTTTATGACATAAAATACATATAGTTAAATGAGAAGGAACCTTGGTTTCCCCACAGTCAGAACACAATCTATCTGGTAGTTCAGACATGTTAAACAGGCATAAACTTGATAACAAAGCACAAAAAACGTTTTAAAATAAAACCGTTACTGTCACTTTAAATTTTAAACTAAACACACTTTATTACTGCAATTGCGAAAAAGTATGAAGGAATTGTTCAAAATTCACCAAAATTTCACCACAGTGTCTTAAAGCCTTAAAAGTATTGCACACCAAATTTGGAAGCTTTAACCCTTAAAATAACGGAACCGGAGCCGTTTTTATATTTAACCCCTTTACAGTCCCTGGAATCTGCTTTGCTGAGACCCAACCAAGCCCAAAGGGGAATACGATACCAAATGATGCCTTCAGAAAGACTTTTCTATGTAACAGAGCTCCACACACATGCAGCTGCATGCCATGCTGTCCTCAAAAACAAGTGCGCCATACCGGCGCGAAAATGAGGCTCTGACTATGATTAGGGAAAGCCCCTAAAGAATAAGGTGTCAAAAACAGTGCCTGCCGATATAATCATATCAAAATACCCAGAATAAATGATTCCTCAAGGCTAAATATGTGTTAATAATGAATCGATTTAGCCCAGAAAAAGTCTACAGTCTTAATAAGCCCTTGTGAAGCCCTTATTTACTATCTTAATAAACATGGCTTACCGGATCCCATAGGGAAAATGACAGCTTCCAGCATTACATCGTCTTGTTAGAATGTGTCATACCTCAAGCAGTAAGAGACTGCACACTGTTCCCCCAACTGAAGTTAATTGCTCTCAACAGTCCTGTGTGGAACAGCCATGGATTTTAGTTACGGTGCTAAAATCATTTTCCTCATACAAACAGAAATCTTCATCTCTTTTCTGTTTCTGAGTAAATAGTACATACCAGCACTATTTTAAAATAACAAACTCTTGATTGAATAATAAAAACTACAGTTAAACATTAAAAAACTCTAAGCCATCTCCGTGGAGATGTTGCCTGTACAACGGCAAAGAGAATGACTGGGGTAGGCGGAGCCTAGGAGGGATCATGTGACCAGCTTTGCTGGGCTCTTTGCCATTTCCTGTTGGGGAAGAGAATATCCCACAAGTAAGGATGACGCCGTGGACCGGACACACCTATGTTGGAGAAAAGATCCTCAAACTATGTCCTGAAGAGCAAGTGAATCATATGAGATTCCGCATCCTCAGAAAAAAATCTGAATGAAAACAGAAAAATGAAAATATGCATTTATTGTATCTAATGAAAACAAATAATGCTATCACTGACCAAAAGGCAGAATAGTTTGAATAAAACTCCAAAACCCAGTTCCTAAAAATGTAACTGGAAGAAATACCCCATAAGATTCCAGGTCTGAGCAGCGCTTGAACCCCATGGGTGCCCAGCCATGCTTCAACAGTACCCAAAATATATAGGACCAAAACACACTTAAAGAAAGTATTAGCCTTACTGGAATAAAATCAAAGAAATTTGGACCGAATAGAACCAAATAAATTTCAAAAGAGTCTTAACCTGCCCCTTGCCAGCCAAGCTGGAATACGGCACGTACATCGCAATATTAGGGAGCTTATTTCGAACTGAAAAATTTCCAATTATAAACATGTTACTTGGGAAAGAATTCAGGAATTCGTTCCTTAATAAGAACAACCAAACTAGTATAAGCTTAAAGTTTTAGTCTTAGAACTCAATCTTGAAGCCCAGAGTAACAGTTAAGAATTGAATCCAATTATAAAACAAATCATTGATTATCTTAGAACAAAAGAAATATGTTTTTTTTAAAAATCACAAAATTCTAATAGCTAAAATAGCTAAAGACATAGATTAACCCTCATTTGTGAAAATATTCAATAAAATGAAGACACAAATGAAATTATAAGCATGATAGTCCAGTTTAAAGGACCAGTCAATACAGTGGACTTGCATAATCAATAAATACAAAACAACAAGACAAATGCAACAGCACCTAGTCTAGTAAATGTTGTCCCTTAACAATGCTAAAATAAATCATAATCTGATACTTGATCTTAAAGTAAACAGAAAAAATTAAGCAATTGCAATATCCAAATAAATCACAGGACCAAGAAAAGTACCTGAAACTAAATAATTTTCCATAAATGAGATACAACCATCTAAAGGAAAATAAATACTATTTTGCTATAGAAACAATAGCATAATTAGTAGGAGTAGAGATATCCCCAATAAATTGGAGAACCCTCCAAATTGAATTTAACTGCTGGCAAAGAATATAGTTTAAAACCTTTGAAGAAGGAATAAAAGAAAATTCTCAGCCTATTCCATTCCCTAGTATGGGGAATTGGAAAGAAAACCTCTGAAATCACAGAAGAAATAAAAAGGCAGAAATAGTGTCAGCAAGTCTTAAAGAACTAGTTACCTTAATATCCAAAATAATCAACACCTTTTCAACAAAGAACAAATGTACTTTAATAATAAAAAAATTATATAAAAAAGTAGCTTTGTTAGTGTCAATATCTGATGAACAAAATTCTGAAAGAGAAAAAACATCATCAGAGAAGGATAAATCAGTATGTTGTTGGTCATTTGAAACTTCAATAATTAAAAAAGAAGTGAAAAAGACCTAAAAAAATTTATTAGAAGGCACGAAGTCAGACAAAGCCTTTAAAATATAATCAGAAAAATATTTTTTATAAATCTTCTAAATATTTCTTTTACATAAGATGTAAGAATGCCAATATATAAAGCATAAATACTAATGGATTCTGCATGTAAAAGTATATCATAATAACTTATTACAAACCAAAGCTAAAGATAAACATTTATAACATTTAAAATAAATGAACTTAGCTTTGGTAGAACTGAAACTCAGTTAAGCGTTTTTCCAGAAGTGGCTTCTGATTCAGGGTCAATCTGAGACATCTTGCAATATGTAATAGAAAAAACAACAAATAAAGCAAAATTGATCAAATTCCTTAAAGTGAAGGTCAATTTTTGCTATTCTCAAGACATGTATAAACTTAGGTTGAATATATTACAGTCGCTGACTTTATATGTATAACTAACTATTGCTTTTCATGTAAAATTTATTTTTTATATAGCTCCGTTATCGCGCTTATCTCCGCCCCTACCACACTTCCTTATTCTGCTCTTATGACATAGCTTTGGTTGTTAGAATTGGACTACGCTCGTGCACCAGTGATTTCGTTTAAATGCGCATGCGTATCCTCAAGTCAATAGCGCATGCGTTTCAGTAAGTGCCGTAATAAAGTAGTATAGATTTTTGGAAATAAAATTATATGCTGCTGGATCGTGCAAATATTGTTGACCGCGGTAATGAAAATAATTAATAATTACAATGTTAGCCCAATAAATTAATAAGCCATGCTGTAGATTCAATGTAACAATGATTATGAGCTGACAACGCATGCTTGTTACATGAACGAGCATGCCGATGATGCGCTGTTTGCTTAAACGCATGCGCATAAGGTGGCGATGACGAAAGTGAAAAGGCGCTGGATGCCACGGGGTTAAAATATCGATTGGAGCGCAATTATGTCAATCAATGAAGGCACAATGGCGGGCGGATTGTACAGCCGAAACAGAGCGTATTAAAAAGTTAAAATTACAACTTTTTATTGCGTTAACATATAATTTGATGAATGAACAACATAATGAATTTAGCCAAGATATTGAAAAATGCTATCCACAACGTCAGACTTGACCTTCACTTTAAATGACAGTTTCAGGAATGGGAAAAAATGCCAATGAACAAGCTTCTAGCAACCAGAAGCAATAAACAATGAGACTGAAATATTGTGGAGACAACAATGACGCTCGAATTTTTTAGCGCCAAAAAAGCCGCCCACATTATTTGGCGCCTAAATGCTTTTGGCGTCAACATCCGGTAACGCCGACATTTTTTGGCGCAAAAACGTCAAAAAAAATTACGCAACTTCGGCAACACGTATGACGCCGGAAATGACAAGAAAAACAGAATTTATGTTTACCTGATAAATTTCTTTCTCCAACGGTGTGTCCGGTCCACGGCGTCATCCTTACTTGTGGGATATTCTCTTCCCCAACAGGAAATGGCAAAGAGCCCAGCAAAGCTGGTCACATGATCCCTCCTAGGCTCCGCCTACCCCAGTCATTCGACCGACGTTAAGGAGGAATATTAGCATAGGAGAAACCATATGGTACCGTGGTGACTGTAGTTAAAGAAAATAAATTATCAGACCTGATTAAAAAAACCAGGGCGGGCCGTGGACCGGACACACCGTTGGAGAAAGTAATTTATCAGGTAAACATAAATTCTGTTTTCTCCAACATAGGTGTGTCCGGTCCACGGCGTCATCCTTACTTGTGGGAACCAATACCAAAGCTTTAGGACACGGATGAAGGGAGGGAGCAAATCAGGTCACCTAAATGGAAGGCACCACGGCTTGCAAAACCTTTCTCCCAAAAATAGCCTCAGAAGAAGCAAAAGTATCAAACTTGTAAAATTTGGTAAAAGTGTGCAGTGAAGACCAAGTCGCTGCCCTACATATCTGATCAACAGAAGCCTCGTTCTTGAAGGCCCATGTGGAAGCCACAGCCCTAGTGGAATGAGCTGTGATTCTTTCGGGAGGCTGCCGTCCGGCAGTCTCGTAAGCCAATCTGATGATGCTTTTAATCCAAAAAGAGAGAGAGGTAGAAGTTGCTTTTTGACCTCTCCTTTTACCTGAATAAACAACAAACAAGGAAGATGTTTGTCTAAAATCCTTTGTAGCATCTAAATAGAATTTTAGAGCGCGAACAACATCCAAATTGTGCAACAAACGTTCCTTCTTTGAAACTGGTTTCGGACACAGAGAAGGCACGATAATTTCCTGGTTAATGTTTTTGTTAGAAACAACTTTCGGAAGAAAACCAGGTTTAGTACGTAAAACCACCTTATCTGCATGGAACACCAGATAAGGAGGGGAACACTGCAGAGCAGATAATTCTGAAACTCTTCTAGCAGAAGAAATTGCAACTAAAAACAAAACTTTCCAAGATAATAACTTAATATCAACGGAATGTAAGGGTTCAAACGGAACCCCCTGAAGAACTGAAAGAACTAAATTGAGACTCCAAGGAGGAGTCAAAGGTTTGTAAACAGGCTTAATTCTAACCAAAGCCTGAACAAAGGCTTGAACATCTGGCACAGCTGCCAGCTTTTTGTGAAGTAACACCGACAAGGCAGAAATCTGTCCCTTCAGGGAACTTGCCGATAATCCTTTTTCCAATCCTTCTTGAAGGAAGGATAGAATCCTAGGAATCTTAACCTTGTCCCAAGGGAATCCTTTAGATTCACACCAACAGATATATTTTTTCCAAATTTTGTGGTAAATCTTTCTAGTTACAGGCTTTCTGGCCTGAACAAGAGTATCGATAACAGAATCTGAGAAACCTCGCTTCGATAAAATCAAGCGTTCAATCTCCAGGCAGTCAGCTGGAGTGAAACCAGATTCGGATGTTCGAACGGACCCTGAACAAGAAGGTCTCGTCTCAAAGGTAGCTTCCAAGGTGGAGCCGATGACATATTCACCAGATCTGCATACCAAGTCCTGCGTGGCCACGCAGGAGCTATCAAGATCACCGACGCCCTCTCCTGATTGATCCTGGCTACCAGCCTGGGAATGAGAGGAAACGGCGGAAACACATAAGCTAGTTTGAAGGTCCAAGGTGCTACTAGTGCATCCACTAGAGCCGCCTTGGGATCCCTGGATCTGGACCCGTAACAGGGAACTTTGAAGTTCTGACGAGAGGCCATTAGATCCATGTCTGGAATGCCCCACAGCTGAGTGACTAGGGCAAAGATTTCCGGATGGAGTTCCCACTCCCCCGGATGCAATGTCTGACGACTCAGAAAATCCGCTTCCCAATTTTCCACTCCCGGGATGTGGATAGCAGACAGGTGGCAGGAGTGAGACTCCGCCCATAGAATAATCTTGGTCACTTCCTCCATCGCTAGGGAACTCCTTGTTCCCCCCTGATGGTTGATGTACGCAACAGTCGTCATGTTGTCTGATTGAAACCGTATGAACTTGGTCCTCGCTAGCTGAGGCCAAGCCTTGAGAGCATTGAATATCGCTCTCAGTTCCAGAATATTTATCGGTAGAAGAGATTCTTCCCGAGACCAAAGACCCTGAGTTTTCAGGGATCCCCAGACCGCGCCCCAGCCCGTCAGACTGGCGTCGGTCGTGACAATGACCCACTCTGGTCTGTGGAATGTCATCCCTTGTGACAGGTTGTCCAGGGACAGCCACCAACGGAGTGAGTCTCTGGTCCTCTGATTTACTTGTATCTTTGGAGACAAGTCTGTATAGTCCCCATTCCACTGACTGAGCATGCACAGTTGTAATGGTCTTAGATGAATGCGCGCAAAAGGAACTATGTCCATTGCCGCTACCATCAACCCGATCACTTCCATGCACTGAGCTACGGAAGGAAGAGGAACGGAATGAAGTATCCGACAAGAGTCCAGAAGCTTTGTTATTCTGGCCTCTGTTAGAAAAATCCTCATTTCTGAGGAATCTATAATTGTTCCCAAGAAGGGAACCCTTGTTGACGGGGATAGAGAACTCTTTTCCACGTTCACTTTCCAGCCGTGAGATCTGAGAAAGGCCAGGACGATGTCCGTGTGAGCCTTTGCTCGAGGGAGGGACGACGCTTGAATCAGAATGTCGTCCAGGTAGGGTACTACCGCAATGCCCCTTGGTCTTAGCACCGCTAGAAGGGACCCTAGTACCTTTGTGAAAATCCTTGGAGCAGTGGCTAATCCGAAAGGAAGCGCCACGAACTGGTAATGTTTGTCCAGGAATGCAAACCTTAGGAACCGATGATGTTCCTTGTGGATAGGAATATGTAGATACGCATCCTTTAAATCCACCGTGGTCATGAATTGACCTTCCTGGATGGAAGGAAGGATAGTTCGAATGGTTTCCATCTTGAACGATGGGACTTTGAGAAATTTGTTTAAGATCTTGAGATCTAGGATTGGTCTGAACGTTCCCTCTTTTTTGGGAACTATGAACAGATTGGAGTAGAACCCCATCCCTTGTTCTCTTAATGGAACAGGATGAATCACTCCCATTTTTAACAGGTCTTCTACACAATGTAAGAACGCCTGTCTTTTTATGTGGTCTGAAGACAACTGAGACCTGTGGAACCTCCCCCTTGGGGGAAGTCCCTTGAATTCCAGAAGATAACCCTGGGAGACTATTTCTAGCGCCCAAGGATCCAGAACATCTCTTGCCCAAGCCTGAGCGAAGAGAGAGAGTCTGCCCTCCACCAGATCCGGTCCCGGATCGGGGGCCAATATTTCATGCTGTCTTGGTAGCAGTGGCAGGTTTCTTGGCCTGCTTTCCCTTGTTCCAGCCTTGCATTGGTCTCCAAGCTGCCGATATTATTATATCAAAATACCCAGAATAAATGATTCCTCAAGGCTAAATAAGTGTTAAAATCAATCGATTTAGCCCAAAAAAAGTCTACAGTCTAAATAAGCCCTTGTGAAGCCCTTATTTACAATCGTAATAAACATGGCTTACCGGATCCCATAGGGAAAATGACAGCTTCCAGCATTACATCGTCTTGTTAGAATGTGTCATACCTCAAGCAGCAAAGGACTGCAAACTGTTCCCCCAACTGAAGTTAATTGCTCTCAACAGTCCTGTGTGGAACAGCCATGGATTTTAGTTACGGTTGCTAAAATCATTTTCCTCATACAAACAGAATTCTTCATCTCTTTTCTGTTTCTGAGTAAATAGTACGTACCAGCACTATTTGAAAATAACAAACTCTTGATTGAATAATGAAAAACTACAGTTAAACACTAAAAAACTCTAAGCCATCTCCGTGGAGATGTTGCCTGTACAACGGCAAAGAGAATGACTGGGGTAGGCGGAGCCTAGGAGGGATCATGTGACCAGCTTTGCTGGGCTCTTTGCCATTTCCTGTTGGGGAAGAGAATATCCCACAAGTAAGGATGACGCCGTGGACCGGACACACCTATGTTGGAGAAATTTTTGCTCCAAGAAAGTCAGCGCCAAGAATGACGCAATAAAATGAAGCATTTTCAGCCCCCGCGAGCCTAACAGCCCACAGGAAAAAAGTCAAATTTTAAGGTAAGAAAAAAATTGATTTATTCATATGCATTATCCCAAATATGAAACTGACTGTCTGAAATAAGAAACGTTAAACATCCTGAATCAAGGCAAATAAATGTTTAAACACATATATTTAGAACTTTATATAAAAGTGCCCAACCATAGCTTAGAGTGTCACAAAATAAGACTTACTTACCCCCGGACACTCCTCTACATGTAGTAGAAAGCCAAACCAGTACTGAAACGAGAATCAGTAGAGGTAATGGTATATATGAGTATATTGTCAATCTGAAAAGGGAGGTAAGAGATGAATCTCTACGACCGATAACAGAGAACCTATGAAATAGACCCCGTAGAAGGAGATCATTGAATTCAAATAGGCAATACTCTCCTCACATCCCTCTGACATTCACTGCACGCTGAGAGGAAAACCGGGCTCCAACCGGCTGCGAAGCGCATATCAACGTAGAATCTAGCACAAACTTACTTCACCACCTCCATAGGAGGCAAAGTTTGTAAAACTGATTTGTGGGTGTGGTGAGGGGTGTATTTGTAGGCATTTTGAGGTTTGGGAAACTTTGCCCCTCCTGGTAGGAATGTATATCCCATACGTCACTAGCTCATGGACTCTTGCCAATTACATGAAAGAAAGATTTATTTATTGGTATACTATTGTTAGAACGCGAGTGTATATTTGACTACAGTGTCCCTTTAAAGACACTGCAGAAAAATGTTCACTAAAAAAAAATCTCTTCGCAGAAAATGAAAAAAAGTTGGGGTGAACAGGGATGAATTGGTATGAAACAAAATACTTCACTATCATTTTAGGGTATACAGTAGTCTCTGATAAGCCCATCTAGTTCTTAGTCCGCCTTTTTATATATGATGCAAATTGGTTAGCTGCATAAGCCTACATCGGCAGACACTAGATAAGTTTAACTGTGCATAGGGTTAATGAACTTTAGAATAAGAAAAGTAAACCAAAGTGCGTAACATGGCCTGCTGGAGAAAAATGAGGTTGTAGTGAAGAGGTGAAAAGTAAGGAGGAGTAAAAAAGAAAGGCATAGAAGAGTTGAGGTTGGGTGGATTTCTTGGAACAGCACTGGGGTTTTAATACCATTAGGACGACATGGAATGCCCTACCTTATATGGCATCCTGCAGCCTCCCCCTTTTACGCAATCAAGAAACAGACTGTGGGCCTGTCTAGCAGCATAGATAGTCCCCCATGATCAGATGCCAGCCTTGAAAACGACGATCACGTGATTTTATTTTTCCAGCAAGTGTTAACATCGGAACTTCGTTCCATGGTTAAACACTTGCTGCCAGCACAAAGGGGTTAAACTTTTTTTGTTTGTTTAATTTGGGACACCTAAAATAAGGGTGATGGAAATGGTGATTTCTATTCTACACAACACCTAGGTAACAGCACCTCTATAGGGAGTAACTCATTCAATAGCACTTGTTATTCCAGTATACTGGCTTTCTCAAATCTGAAGGAGGTTTTTAAAACAATTAAGGTGTAGCAGTGTATATCTTTATTTAGCAACAGCATAGTTGTTAAGGTACTACGGCTCATAGCTTAGACTAAAAAAAAGTTTAAGTGTGGGCTAAGCTGAGATATTAAAGGGACACTAAACCCAAAATTTTCTTTCATGATTCAGGTAGAGAATACAATTTTAAACAACATTCAAATTTACTTCTATTATCTAATTTGTTTCATTTTTTAGATATCCTTTGTTAAAGAAATAGCAATGCACATGTGTGAGCCAATCACATGAGGCATCTATATGCAGCCACCAATCAGTA